>NC_134696.1:31318997-31556497 GCF_050947455.1 Rhinoderma darwinii | reverse complement strand
CGTGTAATACGTCCATGCAACGCGCGTTATTTTCACGCGCGACGCACGGACCTACGTTAGCCTATGGAGCCGTGCAGACACTGCGTGATTTTCACGCGCACCACACGGAAGCACTTCCGTGGGACGCGTGTGATTCGCGCAACAGCAGTAAGTAGTATGAATAAAAACAGAAAAGCACCACCAGCTTTTCTGTTTACAAACATACAAACGGAGTGTCATAATGATGGCGGCTGCGCGAAAATGGTGATGACACACGGAGCTGTTAAGTGCCTTTTGCACGTGCAAAACACAGCGTTTTTTGCGTGTGCAAAACGCACACGCTCGTGTAAATCCTCCCTAAGAGACATCTTGTGTGACCCCTAGAGAAATACATAAAAAAGTGTATTCATGCGGTATATGTAAAGGAAGAGAAATACGATGATTTCAGGAGAAACCTCTGAAACCAGACTTTTTAGAGCAGATTTCCAAAGCGTTTGATATTTGCAAGCGTTTTTGAAGTGTATTTTCGAACTGTTTTTTGTTTTTTTTGTATAGTCAATGGAAAGTGAGCTTATAAAATGCTTCACAAGGTGAAACGTCACTTTTTTTTACAAGGCGTATTGTGACAAGAGATTTTTTTTAAATTCAGCAACGTAAAAATATGCCTCATATGAAAAACAATGTCTTAACTGTTGAAATAGGAAACGGTCTTTGGGTTCGTTCACACAGATTTGGCACTGATTTTGACACGGAAACTGCGTTGGAATCAGCGCCAAAACCGCCCCGCATTGATTTCAATGGGAGGCAGAGGCGTTTTTTTTTTCCCTGGGTGGCTTTTGGCTGCTTGAGGTCGAAAAAAAGCGGCATGTCCTTTCTTGCCACGGTCTCCACCTCTAACCCTCCATTGAATTACTAGGAGGCAGAAAAAACCCAAGGCGCTCGTTTCCATTTTTCGTGGCGTTTTTTTGCCTGCAGTCCTTGCATTCGCTTTTTTAATGGCCACAGGCATAAAACGCAGAAAAAAGTGCAGGCAGTTCAAAATCAGCCTCAAAATTCCTTAAGGAATTCCGAGAGATTTTGTTGTGCCTGTAAATAAACTCTGTGTGAACAGGCCCCTTAAGTGCATTTTGTAGCGTAATACAAGCGTTTTACGCTCCATAATATGCCTGAATAATAAACACCGTGATTCTTTCTGGGGAAGGTTTTCCGAAATGTAAACAAGGGAAATGCATTGTTTTGACATCTATTTAAGCAACGTTCTAACTACGTAAATTGTTAGGCTTTTAATCACACGACCAGGTGTCAAATCGGCAGAGAAAACCCTGCTTTCACGGATCCCTCATAGGACTTGAGTCTAATGAGGGTTCCGGGAAAACGAGCAAAAATACAACATGTCCTATTTTCTCCCCAAGTCGTTCACATGGTTTGTTAAAAAAAAAAAAACTGGCTGTGTGAATAGCCCCATAAACATGCATTGATTTTAATGCAGCTGTGTGACGGCCGTTAAAAAAAAAAAAAAACAGCTGTCAGACGGCCGATTATCCCTGTCATCTGAATAGGGCCTTGCGCTCCCCCCACTAAAATCATCTGACTGGGCGGATATTATAGAACTTACAATATATGCAGAAAAAAACCAACCATCACTCGTGTCCATAAAATGTCTGTCTGGTATTGCAACTCCGCTCTTTTCAACGGAATAGGGATGAGATGAGGTAACAGACACAACGGACGGACAAAAGAGGCGCGGTTTCTGGAATAAAATGTATTATTTTTTTTAGAAGCTGGACAATCATGTAGATCTAAAAATCTTATGTGATATAAAATCTAAACTATATAATGTGCCATCTACGTTCACAGATTGATCAGCATTTGCGCATTTCTTGCAGTGACGACTGGTCACGTCTCCCGGCCCTTCACAGATCTCAGTGTTCAGTATACCGGAAATGCAGAGCAATGGTTAATTCTGCCAAAAAACGGAGGGAGAGGGGTAAAATATAAAGTTTAAAAAGTCACCACTGAGGCAATAACGGGTTCCCACTGAAAAGCCAATTAGCCCCCTCCCACATGTGAAAGTGTCCATGATGTGGGAGAGAATGGACGGGAAGAAACATCTGTAATATCAGGCCACCGGTGATGGAGAACGAGGACCCATCACAGCTCAGGTGCTGCGGGAAGATAGTGATGTGCTTTAAGGAGGGGGAAAGGAAATGAAACGCAGCAAGAAGCATCAAATCTAGTTCTCAAAACAACAACAAATATGCTTGACTGTGATAAGAGGCACAATGATCGCTCGCACACAATGAAAGGGTATTCCAGGACTGCAGACATCACAGGAATCCAAGCTGTGTTACTACGCTGACAGCTGACACTTTTAACAGATTTTCAAGCAGTTGCTCAGGCAAACGGAGAGGTAACTGGCACAATACAGACCACCTCTGGGGTACGGCACACAAGACACAGTGCGCAGCATCAAGTGGCAAAGCCCCATCTGCATCCTGCAGGATCAGTGATCTGGACTTAGGTTATCCCTGGCACAGTAGTGAAAAGCATGTTCCTGGAAGGAGGATGACATTAATGAGGCTCTCTCACCACATTATAAGTGCCCTGTCTCCTACATAAGGAGATCGGCGCTATAATGTGCTTTTTATTTAGAAAAACGATCTATTTTTACCACGTTATTAGCGATTTTAGATTTATGTGAATTACTTTCTTAATGCCCAAGTGGGCGTGTTTTTACTTTAGACCAAGTGGGCGTTGTACAGAGGAGTGTATGACGCTGACCAATCAGAGTCATGCACCTCTCTCCATTCATTTAGTCAGCGCATGGGGATCCTGCTAGATCACTATGTGCGGTCTTATACTAACACATTAACGTTACTGAAGTGTTTAGACAGTGAATAGACATTCTTTCCAGCCAGGACGGGATGTCTATTCACAATCCCGGCACTTCGCTAACGTTTCTGTGGTACTTACAGCAGAGCAAGCGTAATCTCACGAGTTCACACTATAAATGACAGGTTACAGGGAGATTCCGCTTTGCTCTGCTGTAAGTACCACAGAAGCGTTAGTGAAGTGCCGGGATTGTGAATAGACATCCCGTAATGGGTGGAAAGAATGTCTATTCACTGTCTAAACACTTCAGTAACATTAATGTGTCGGTATAAGACAGCACATAGTGATCTAGCAGGATGCCCACGCGCTGACTAAATGAATGGAGAGAAGTGTATGACGCTGATTGGTCACTGATTGGTCAGCGTCATACACTCCTCTGTACAACGCCCACTTGGTCTAAAGTAAAAACACGCCCACTGAAAAGTCGTGTGGAAAGTGTTCTGCAGTGTGACTCAATTCTGCCGCTTGACAATTTACACTGCGTGTCCTGTGCGGATATTCTGCGTTTGGCCCATAGACTTGAACGGAGAGCATAAATACTGCAACCGTTTACACAGCGGGAACGCAAGTAAAACCAATGTAAATCCGCAGGTGCACGTAAACTTTGCTATAATAAATCCACAGGTAAGACCGCTACAGAAAAAAAAAACATGCATCGTTTCAGCAGCAAAATGCACAGCAAAAACGCACTATTAGGTGATTTCTATGACAGATTTATCTATGAGGTTTTTTTTTATTCTGCTGCAGATTTTCCGTTGCAGAAATTGCGCAGTGTGTCCTGTATGCGGTAAGATACCCTATTACTGCCATCAGATGAGATAATTAGAAAAGGATTTGTGGGCACACTGACCCCGTTGCCGGTCACACTAGGAGTCTCTATGTAACATTGACACATCTGATCATGCCACGACTATGTATTTATATACAAGGCTTTATACCTGTAGTAGAAATATTTTGGCGTATTTGAGAAATTAGGTGCTTTATTTTCTTGTTAAAAACTTATTTGCGGTTTCCCATGATGTATGCGGTTCATTCATCTTTGATGGATTGCGTGTGTCTGACACAATAGACATCTGATGAAAAGTTGGATTCTTTTAGCCATGGTTTGTATAGGACGCCAGTTGAGCAAAGATTCTGTAAGCTCGCACATTATATACATTGTATTCAAATTGTATGTTAATTGTCTAAAACTGTAGGTCTATACCAGTGGCTCGGCACATGTGGCTGGCAACCCCCGCTGTGTGGCTCACTATAGGAGCCCTAAATTATGACCATATATTCATGCTACAATATGACATACAATATAACAGACATATCCTATCCCCAGGGAAGTACCACTTTGGGAGGGCGTTCAATTGCAAACTGAAATATTTACCTGCAATTTAACATTTTCTGATTTTGTCTACCTTTAATTTGTTAACATTTTCTACTTGAAGACAACCTGTCAGTAAGCCATAAGTTTAACTGGTTTACTGACCTGAATAGCGCAGTCTCCCTGATTCCAGCACGGTTTTGCTTTTTTTCCCGGACCCCCGTTTTAGAGATATGGCCCACTGTTGTGTTGACTCTCTCTGTGCTAATTTGCTGTGGATGAAACTCAATGTAGATGCAAACTGGAAAGCTGCAGCGCCTGGAAATCAGAAGTTCCTAACCTCTTCTATCTCATGAGCCACTATCAGATTTGACAGATGGTGTTACACTGACGGGTATAAAATCTACGACCGAATGATAGCACTCTTAAAGAGGACCTGTCCTTAATAGCACTGTCTCCCTGATTCCAGCAATGTTTCGTTTTTTTATGGACCCCCTTCCCATAATATTGACCACTGCTGAGTTGGCTGCCTCTATGCTAATTTGCTGAAGTTAGCCAAAGGGGTGGAGCCAGCCTGCCTGCCTCGGATGCTGCGAAGCAGCTTGAGGGTAGCTCACGCCCAGTTGACTAACTACAGCAAATCAGCATAGGGGGAGCCAACATCAGGACAGTGGGCAAGATCTCTGGAATGGGGGGGGGGAGGGGGGTTTTCTAGTAAAAAAAAAAAGAAAAGAAAAAGAGCGCTGGAATCAGGGAGACAGTGCTATTCAGGTCAGATAACCAGATCAATTTATATGACCCAGCTCTTGGGACCTGATAGATTATACCTAGTGCCGGGACTTTTTGGTGTTCCTATAATCCTTGTGTCATGCACCGCCCCCTCAGGCCCTGCACTTTTGCCTGAAGTGTTCAATTAAGCGACATACAAAACAACCCTTACACGATATAAAAAATCAATAACGATATACATGAAATATAGTCATCATGAAGAGACTATTTATGTGCATTTGTATCTCTATACACAGAGTAGATGTAATGCAGCTCAATTCTTGTCTAGCCTCATGAACACGACCGTGTGTGCCGTCTGAGTCCAGTCAGTGATCCGACCATTTTTCACGGACCCGATTCACCCGCTAAAGTGAATAGGTCCGTGAAGCAGCCGGAGTGGCACGACGGTCGTGTGCATGAGGCATTAGTAAAATACCATGATAAGAATGGGAGTATTAAAAAAAAAACCGCAGCTGGGGGAGGGGGCATTTTCATTAAGATGTTTTTCGATTTTTTTTTTTTTTTGTTGGCACAAAAAAATCTCCCCACACAACTGACAAATTGGCAGGCGCATTAAATTGCAGATAATGAAACATTGTAAAAGAGCCCTGTTTAATCATTTAGCCTGGCGAAGGCTTTATATTGATCGCTGTTTTCGGCACAAGGAGTGAATGTTATCGCTTGCTTTACAGCCCAGTGACAGCACGGCTGTCTTTAATCACCGAGCAGCTAGCGGCTTAACCTCCTGAGTGCTACACGGTGATTTATATGGCATTAACCAATGCACTGCTGGCTCTTAACAACCGACTGCTTTATAACCCGACAATCACAATTCTAGAAAAAAAATTTATGCATCTTAGTTTTTTCGTTTGCCATGTCATTTTATGGGAGAGATCATTGTAGACCCAGCAATCGCCATTTTCACAGATCTTTACCTATGCATGAACCTCAGCAACACGTCTCAAATGTGGAATTTCAGCCATTTGTTTGAAGAATGGGATTATACAAGAATCTCAAATAGGATTCCACACCTTGTGCATGCACATGATGTTATCAGAATTCCCCTTGAAACCCTGATGCTCACAGATCGTCCATATTGCTGAGAAGGCGGCTGTGCAACCCTACAGAATGCGTTTTGACTGGTGTTCATCTTCCTTACGAAAACAGAGAACGATTACATTATATGGCATCTTTCAGAAGGAGCATCGTACTGCACAGAAAAGGTTGTTGAGGCATTGAAGGGTAAAAAAAATGTAACATATCAGCAATAAGCTCATTGAAAATCTTCTGTGCTGCCTCCCGGTGAGGTGGCATTAACTGTCTGTGTACAGAAGGTCTCGTTGGAGGCTCCGCTAGGGGCCTCTGTCGCAGATCTGCCCGAGAACACCGTAAAAAGAGCAGAAAGCTGCCTTATTGTTGCTTGTAAAACCACAGACACCTCGACAGACACCCCATCAATAGATTCCATCAGCCACTGGTGCTGTCCATGGTGCAATGGAAGAGGCGCTTCCGGTTTTTCCCTTGTCCTGCTCCTCCGACGGAGTGCCTAACGCTGGTGTAAACCCGGGCTTACATAATAAAGCGGATATGGGGACTTGCCAATTTCACAGTTTTACCTACTGTAGGTATCGAACACAAAAAGGGAAATAAAGGACGTTTCCATCCTTTACTTTCAGTTCTTGGCAGCGTCCTACTCAAATCAGAGAGTTCACGGGTACATTCAACATCTTAACACACCACAGAGGGATTACAACATTCTCTAGTTACATAGTCTTCAGAACTTGATGAAAATAAGACTATATAACAGACATGAGCTTAACATAATAAAAAGAGAACCACAAAAGTAACTGTGTATTAATATGTTCAGCATTGCCTGTGCAATGGGTCACACAGGGCACACGGAGCAGATGGCAGAATTTGTTTTCTGTAAGAAGGATATAAATGCCACCAGAGAGGGCCAACACAATTATACATTGCTTTGAGGATGACTGAGAATTGTGCACACATCACAAACATCAGTGAATGCTTAAGGGGTTGTCCAGTCCCTAAAAATTGATGGCCTATCCTCAGGATAGGCCATCAATAGCTGATGGGTCGGGGTGCGAGTCCCGGTACCCCCGTGGATCAGCTGTTTTGAAGCGGCCACAACGATCGTAGGAGCGCTGCTTCCCCTTCATATCTACTTGCTCACTGTGAATGGTCGACACACATGTAGCGGCGATTCACATGTATTGCAGCCTTTTCCTCAAATCCCTTCAATGGGAGAAAAGGCTGCAACACCTGTGAATCGCCGCTACATCAGTGTCGACGATTCACAGTGAGCAAGTAGAAATGAAGGGGAAGCAGCGCTCGTACGATCGATGTGGCCCCTTCAGAACAGCTGATCCCCGACCCATCAGCTATTGATGGCCTATCCTGAGAATTTTTAGGGACTGGACAACCCCTTTAAGGCCTCCTGCACATGGGACAGAAATGCTGCAAAATTTCTTTGGGGAGATTCTGAACAGTACGTCAATTTCCGCATGCGTTTTCTGCATTGTGTGGATGAGATTTGTTCAAATCTTACCCCCCCCCCCTTGTTGCTACCGTAATACGCCATGGAATCTCCGCATTAAAATTCTGCTGTATTTCTGTCCCGTGTGCAGGAGACCTAAAGGTCTTGACCACACACTTCACTTTGCCATAACTGATCGCCATGACCAGACCTTCCAACAAGCCCTGTACTGATCTGCATATTTGACTTTCCTCAAAATACTAGGAGTAACTTCACATGCAATTTGCCACCCGATCTTGCATCAGGCGTAGAGAGCAGCAGGTAGCCCAATGGGTACAGTTGCCGAAGCAACTATATGATGCCTGGGGATTCTCGTCTATTAGTATAGGACCAGTGCATTACATTTCTTGGGTATCGTGGCAAGTGTACAGTCAGGTATGCTACCGGTGTCTCTGCGGGAGATTGCAAGTAAAGTGACACTTCCATCTAGAAATCACCAACATTACAATAGGGGGAATGTATGAAGACAGGCATTTCATACACCAGTCTTAAGAGAATAAAAAGTTTGAGTAAACGCGGACACATTTTTTAAGCAAAAGCCTCTTAATAAACGTGGTGCATCTTTCGGCCGTGCTGTGCCCCACAGTTGTTGCGCAACGACCGTAGCCATCAATTCCCCCACATCGGTAATAAAATAGAAAAAAAAAAACACCACGAGCATCGTCAGGGCCTTATATGCGACGCAGCACTTTAACGTCATCAGCGCTGCATCGCATACAACATCCTGCCGCTGCCCGGCATCATTACGTTGTATCAGGCGCGCTAATATGATGGAGTGGTTGTAGGGGAGAAGAGCGGAGAGGTAAATAAAAATAAATAAATTTTACTCTTTTTTTTTTTTTCTATTTAAAAACGGTCCATTAAGGAAGGGGGCAAGTTACAAGGCCCAGCACAAGCCTCTACCTTGCTATGCGCCCCATAGAGTGTAATCTAGCTGGCGTAGATATCCCAAAAGCCACGCCACCCTTTCCATAAAAGTGTCAACAGCGATGCATAAAGCTTTTGTGACTTTTCTATGCCTGAAAACTGGCATAGAAAGGTTGATAAATAACCCCCAATAGCTTAGACACATAAAATGCCTCGAGTTAGCCTCTTTTATATACAAATTTCTTTGTTTCTAGTGTCAGCCAGCTCTCCTGGTCTTTTCATTGGAAGATCTGGCCTGGTTATGATGTGCTGACCCCATAACTAGTGCACAGCTAGAGAGCAATGCTTCTAGGGGAGACTATCTTTGTAATATGGCATTCGAAAAATCAGCAAGCAGCAACCAAGGTTAGAATATAAACATTTATTCTGCTGATTTATGAATATTCGACTCGCTGGATCTTCCAGATCACACAACAAGGCCCCTGCAGGCTATTCTAAGCAAGGTCATCATACCCCGCATGTCTCTTACAGATCACCGCTAACGCTTTTACTTTTTACCGCATTTCTAGCATGCCATATTAGTGCAGGAACTGTTAGCAGGTCCTCAGGCAACGTTGCTGTAAAAGACATCTCCAACCAAGCTTCAAGGAGGCCGCATCACAGGGAAGAGGCTTCAATCAAATAAACATACAGCCGCAAATTATAAGCCAATCGCAGACAATAAGACTCCTTTTGTGTACAAACCAGGCCTCCTCCTGCACCCGTTTAGTAAGTGCTAGTTGTCTGTCTAATGCGCAGAATTAAAAGCGAGGCCTCATTAGCATTTTAAATGAGCGCCTGAATAATTGCTTAAAGCCCCGAGCAGCAGCGCTGAGCAGCTCTTACTAAATAATGGCAAGGGGAGGATCAGTAGATGAATCAGGCAGGGAGGGCAGCTCCGATAAGATAGCACCGAGCAATACATTTACAGCTCTGCCCCAGAATGCATTACAAGCCTGCAGAGCATATTAAAAAGGGAATGATTTTCAGTGGCGGCCATGATCAATTTCATTTAAATATTTTACTTACAATGCTCCAGCAAGTCCATATCATTAAACCGTTCAGAAATGTCACTCCGAACCACAGACCTGTCACAAGGGTATATTTTATTCACTCGTACACTTTCACTGGGAAGAAAAATCCTGATCGATTAAAAAGGTACGATATGAATTGAGGGTAATCACGGCAATCCATACCCAGGATGCATTTCTCCATTTGCAATAAAGACATTCAAAAATTAATCGTGTACACAAAGCCAATCAGAAAACGGTATAAAGTCGGACATACACTTGTCAGAATTTCTCTGCAAAAATCTGCAAGGTGACAACCTGATGGTTGGAGGCAATCACTCAACACTCCTCCGTTAGGGACTATATTTAACTTTTGAAGCAATACCAATCCTCTGTAGAATCGTTCAGGAATAGTATGGTCTTAGAATGGATCCCAAAATGTGGCGAAGAATAAAGCTTTCATCTACTAAGTTCCCATCTGCCTTTTTTTGTATTGAAAACAAAAATGCAATAAAAATTTTAACCATTTCAAATAAAGCACCATCTGCGGACTCGACCAATAGGGAATAGTACACCGTGCATAGACTAAACAGGAAAAAGTGATGACGTAACCCCATCATGGCACTCGTTCCTTGTGAACGGACTGATGAAGCCTACGGAGGGGATGCTTAATGTGTGTAAGTGACAGGTGTACCCTCTAAGTGCCTTGGATTCCGGATGCCAAGCTAGAAACGAGTTACGGCCATGACAAAGTAATTAGGAAATTACATTTTGGATTGCAGGAAATTGACAATTTCTTCAGGCAGCTCTCCTCTAATCCCATAGACAACAGCGAGAAATGTAGAAAGAAGAAAAAGCGGCCTCTGCAGAAGAAGAAGCGCAACATTAATAACATGAGCTCTGAGTAACTAATAAATCCTGCAAGGTTTCCAAGCAATGTTGAGCCAAGCTAAAGCCTGCCTGATAACCGAGCAGGACAACATAGTCTCTCCACAAAAGGGCAGATCAGCCGTAGACATGTTGAAGGCTGGTGACAGATTTACATGCTGTTCTCCAGCCAGCTTCACATTCTTCTTATAAACATTTTAATAACACCAACATTCAGCCCCCGGGGGAGATTAAAAGATCCCGGCTACATCTGTACAAAATCTTTCTAGTTGTTTGTAAAAGCATGAGCATTCCCAGGTCACCACATTTGAGGTATGGGTATGATGTCGCTGTTGTACCACCGCTATTTATTCACCGCAAACACCATAAAAGTAAACCCTGCGTCCCCCCAAACACTGTCTCTCTGTACGAGCAAGAGCGTTCCATGCACCTGTGTTTATAAAAATCGCCCTCGCTTGGCAGTGGCGATGGAAAGGAAGGGCCAGCTCGAAATGCACGTCTAAATAATTAATTCAGGAAGAGAGAGCAGATTCTGTTGTAAAAACCTTTCAGAAAAATCAAACCACCCTCTAAGCGCTTTATTGATGTTTAGACACAGGCTTATGCCGTCTGAAAAGGACGATTAAAAGTTGCATTATGAATGACTAGAAAAAGGGTATAATCCATCAGGTACATTACTCAAGACTACACAGGTTTAGCGGCTATGCCTCGACTGACTAACAGGGACTTTGCATTTGATACACAAGTGTTACTGCTAATCGGGATTTCCGTTGGGTTCCATATTTGCTTACAGGGTAGCCGCATATAGTCTTGGGACTTTAAGGCTCAGTGCACACGATGCGTATTACGTGCAGTTTTGCCGTGCGTATTTGCGTGTGGTAAATCCACAGCGTAATACAGTACCAGCAAAGTCAATGAGATTGCAGGAAATTTCATGTACACGCTGCGGTACTTTTCTGCCCGTAAATTGACCTGAGGTGCGTATTTAAAAATCTGCAGCATGTAAATTTATCTTGCGTTTCCGCTTGCTAATTGTATCTGCCGAATACAAAAGGAAAAATGCACCAAAATCCGCAGCATGAAAACACACAGATTTACTGATCAAAATGTAAAAACCGCACTGAAAAACGCACGATCTGGAGTGGTTTTTACCTGCGAATTTCCTGCATTTTGGTGCATATTTTCTGCAGCAAAATATGCAACGTGTGCATGCAGCCTTAGGCTATATGTACACAATCACATTCCAGAATTTGCTGCAGAAAATCCACATTAAAACCACAGGTAATTCAGCAGGTAAAATCTGCACTTAATATTGCTTTTTTAATGCAGATTTTACATTTTCATGCGAAAACAGGTGCAAGTTTTATGCTGCAGATTTTGACATTTCTTTTTTTTATGCAAAACTGACATTTAGAAATATGATTATAGGGCACGAGTGGGCACAATAACCGTATTTCTAAATAACTTGTATTACTGTTCCGTGCTGCCGTCGGCTCATAACTCTGCAGTAGGAAAGGGAGCACGTCCTGCTAGTCTGAAAAATCAAAAATGTGGTGTAAATTTAGCCTAAGTCATAAGAGGGAATTTAAAAGTCTTTACATCTGTTCCCTAGCGTAAAAATGTCACAGACAGACAAAACTGCGTCATTTCGGCTGTTTCTACCGCTCACCATGTAATATAAACTGGGTAGGGCTTAACAGAAGGGGCATGTCCGCCCACGACCCGATACATTTACTATAATTTGTGCCCAAAACTGGCGTAATTGATAGGTGAAACCTATGCCAGTTTCTGACCGGCGCAGATTTCGTTCTTTGGGGCACAGACAGCGGAGCGCGTGCCAGATTTAATTTAGAACCATGAGCCTCTGAATAAATTTGTTGATTCTTACACCAGCTTGTTTCTTTTTAAGACTGTAATAAATCTCACCTATAGTCTTCGGGAAAGATCTGTGACAATCACTTGGGAATTAAAATTTTGGCAATCTTGATTATTACCACTAGGCTTTCCCAGACCCCTAAAGAAGAAATCTGCCTAGTAATGCTCAAATACATCACCTGCTCCGATAAAGCTAAGAAAATTTGACGTCCCCCCGAGGGAGTAGTAACAGCGGCTACACTGGCTGTCGTCCACTATTCCCAGAAATACATAACTAACTACTGTACAGAATTTTTAACAGGTTGACAGGAGAGAAGAACCTATAAGCACATTTAGTAGAAGTGCGGTTATACTTCTTTCCCAGAATAGAGCGGTTTATAGTCTTCATATATATATGTACTAGCAGTCCATTGCCTTGACAGAGTTTGACATATTTGACATGGTTTTCATTTGCAGTGCTGGCCTTTTCATACCTCTCTTTCCTGTATAAGGACTTCTCCACAGGTTGACTATAACTTGCCCTGCGGTGCTTCTGAGATGCCCGCAGTAACTCATAATAAATTTACGTATTGGATCAACCAGCATTAACGGGCAAACGGCCATGAATTCAATGTCAACTACAGACAACAAGGGACGTGCAACATACCACCAAGTATAACACAGAAAAAAGAAGGATAAAAAACCATTGGAATGAGTATAATTTCGGGCCCTGTAGCTTGTCATGAAGACAGGTCAGAGGACAGTATTGGTACGTGTATTTGCCGGGACCTCATTTTCAGTTCTAAATCCGCAAAATTGAAGCGGAAAATAATGCAATATGCCGAAGCGGGATGCCTAAATTCCCACACTCCAAACTAACGACGAAGTCTAATTTCCCAGGCACAGGTGAAAGACGTGGTCAATAGATTCATTAGCGCTGATAAGACATCCGAGATCTGTGCTGTAAACCCATAAGATGTTCAACCTCCTGTTTAATCCTTTTCTCTCCTCATTTGTTGCTCAGTAGAAGGAGATGGTTTCATTCTTGCACTCTTAAATTTAACAGAGCACAACTCATCGGGGAGTCACAAAGCCGTGCAGGTGGCCACTACTGACTCATCCTTTCAGTAGGAGGCACGGGAAACTAGAAGATCAAATGTAATATGTCAAAGAGGACACCTGGACGGCTGAAAGGGCATTTCAAGCTGGAGAGAAACTGTATGCAAGTCGGTATTTATTCAGATGGGTTGTGGGAGGTTATATTATTTATCCAGATAAGGAATGGGCACCGCCGGTCCTTCCACGGTATGGGATCATAATATGGCTCTGTGCAATATGTATGTATTAGAGCCAAGAATTGGATTGGATCCTGTCCTGTGGAAAGCCTTTCGCAAGCCCTTCTGTTACCTGATCTCTAAGGACGGGATCTGATCCCTTCATTGGTTCTAAATATACGGCTCATGCACAAAGCTGAAAAACGGTCGCGTGCATAATCCCTTAGCATTAACCCTACATTACACCGAGTAGCATGGTCAAACTTCAAAAATGCTATGTTTAGCCAATTGATTATGGAAGTAAGTCTGTATCGCCCAATATTCCTAAGTGAAGGTCTGCCATAGTTCATATCATTCCTGGAAAACCATACTGTTTATGGGTAACATTGCAAATGAGACCAGGCTTCTTAAAATTACCCATGTAGGTTAGGCAAGACCGATGCATCTACATGGCCGTGTGAATGCCCAACCTCCAGATCTAGACTGTCCTGCAACGGTGCTGGATCTCACAATGGTTGTAGTCAATTATTGGCCGTGTCACTGCCACAAACATAGTGAGGGTAGCTGTATAAAAAGACTAGCGCAAGGAAAAAGTGGACTAGTGGTGGACAACCACCAATACGATTCCAGCTCCCATTTCTCTGTGGAAAATGAAACCAGTGACCAGAATGGTAGCTATTGGCAACTACTCCACTTTTACCTTGCATTATTTATAAATCTGCACTATTGTATAAATCGATGCAAGTCAATCGGTTTTAAAGAGGCTCTGTCACCAGATTATAAGTGCCCTATCTCCTACATAGTCTGATCGGCGCTGTATTGTAGATAACAACAGTGGTTTGTATTTTGAAAAACGATAATTTTTTAGCAAGTTATGAGCAATTTTAGATTTATGCGAATTAGTTTCTTAATAGACAACTGGGCGTATTCAAAAAATTCTCAAAAAGTGGAGACTCTAGAGAGGAAGTGCTACTTATTAACCGGTTTATCTATCATAGTATATCCTATGGCGACTATGGCATTGTTTATTCATTTCTTAGTGCTCATGCACACGACCGTGTTTTTCTCTTATTTTTTTGCGGATAGCACACTGACCCATTTCTATGGGGCCATGCACACATCAGTGTTTGTGGATCTGTTGTACCGTAAATGATAAAACATGTCCTATTCCGGTCCATTTTTGCGGACCAGTCATGCCATTTAAGCCTTTTGGTCCGCAAAAACAACGCACACTAAGCAATCCATGTGCTGTTGCATTTTGCGGATATGTTGCTATGAAATGCCTGGGAAATGTGATAGTGACATTCCTATGGGTGCGGACCTCGAAATACTGAAGACACTCGAAAACACGGCTGTAACATACAGACACACGAAACCGTTGTGGAAGCAACTCGAAGGCATTACGGACCTAAATATGGACACTAGGACCCATAGTTCGTGGCTCGATCAATGGAAACGGTTGTGTGCATGAGGCCTTATTATGTAATCGTTACATTTTCTTAAAAATAGTTTTTGTTTTTTTAAAGTAGTACTTCTAAATCGAAGGGCTTTTCAAAATACAAATTTCGAGGGAATAAAAACTAGTTTCGAACACCAACATGTCGTTTAAGAAGCCACAATATCCCACTGCCTTGGCTCTGACAACAAAGCGAATATCAGAAAATCTGTAGGTTGTAAGGAGAAGTCGTGCTGGCGGAGTGACCTGCATATTGTGCTTGGAAGCTGCTTGTGCTCTGCCGCTCTGTAATTTGTATTTAAAGCTTGCATGTCACACAGCTGTTTGTGCTTCTGTAGCAAGGCTCTGGCTGTATGCTTTATCCCTGCCCAGCTTCCAAAAACCGCTCAGACAGCCTGCCCTTCCTCTCCACCCCCTGCAGATTTACACCACAAAGAAGGACAGACAGGGTCATTAGAGGTAATAATGCATTGCAAATCAAGGTTTCCATCCCTCCGCACTCATTTAACGGTTAGCTTTTCTCAATCCGTGAACAGTCAAACCGCTCGATTAACACACTGCCATAAACCGTGCCAGGTTAGTCTCAGTATATTCCTACCAGTACACCTGCACCATGTAACGCAGATGAGAATGTAATCAATGCTATTCCACATAAGCAAAATTTACCAAACAGAATGGTCTATTACCCTTGGCATATTCCAGAAAGGAACGTTAATGATACTGTCTGAAAACCTGTAATCAATTTCTTTTCCACGGCAGCTCTATCATTATGCGGTGTTCGATCTGTGTGCCGGCGGGGATTTATTAAATCTCACAATGCAGGGGAGCCTGCGCCAATTGGATCTGGCTGTAAGAGTTTTCAGAACACAAGTGGGATTATTATTTTTTAGCAAAGTAAGAAAAAATAAAGAAACAAAAAAGGAGAAAAAACAGCTGTGCATTAAAGGCTAGGTAAACCTTTAAAATGAGATAGATAGATTAGATTAGATAGATAGATAGATAGATAGATAGATAGATAGATAGATAGATAGATAGATAGATAGATAGATAGATAGATAGATAGATAGATAGATAGATAGATAGATAGATAGATAGATAGATAGAACAGACAATATCAGTGTGTTTGGTGCAACTTTCTATTACAAAATTATTTTTCTTTTTGAGACACAGCTGCTTTGTATCCTATATACAGATAAGCTATATCTAGCGCTGAAACCCGTATCCGTCAACTGTGCCTCCCAGCAAGCAGCAGTGTATCTCGACGCTCCCGATATAAGGAGAGTACAACTGAAGTTACGCTTTAAAGCATGATCCGTCTTGGATGAAATGCCGCTTGTAATTAGCCAATACTTGCATTGGGTTTAGCAAGACGCCCTTTCGAATGGGTTTCATGCCATTATACTTGTGCCCACATACTAGATTAGCCAAAGTTCAATGTTCAAGAGGAGCATGGCTCTTAAGTCATCATTTTCAGTGGCCCATTTTGAAGATCTTTCATTGACGTCAACCCAAAAAGTTAGGCTCAGTAGCAACTTTCTAGGTGTATTGGCAACCTGGCTCCTGGAATTTACCCAGCCCTGATGTAGATCAATAAGTAATCCTCATCAGGTTTACAAAAAAATCCAATAATGGCCACTCATACCCATTTCTCATTTTTAATATGGAGCCTTTTAAACGATCAACCAATGTCTCTCTTACCTGATTTGGTCAAAATCAATGGAATTACCTTCCTACAGCAGAGCATTACCTTCCCATAGTACAGTACCATCTGTGATTTATTAGCCTCCTACAGATTCCCTTTCAAAACACATTTAAGCGATCATTTGTAAGCAGACTTGCAGCGCTTGTTGCAAGACATTTACATTTCTAAGCCGGAGAAGTCAGTGCTACAAAGTTAATCACACTAATTAATTCCGGGTAGACAGCACAAGACAAGATGAAGAAAGGGTTTGTCTCTTCACAGCAAAGCTCTGTATAGTCTAGTAGAGGGACTGGCAACCATCAATAATAGAGATAAATCACATTATCCATGACGGGCGGGACTAAGCGTGATGAGTGACGATAATCAGAGTTTCTACGTTTAGAAGCAAATTAACTCTCCTACAGGAGGAAGAAAACGTGCCCTCCTTATTGCCACCTACAGATGGGTAAGTGACACTAGAAAGAAGAGTTACAGTCTAGCTACCTATAGGTGGACCTAGAGAGCGTTTTTTACCTTCTGGAGGAGACCTAATTTGCATACTTGTCCCAGGGAGCATTGCCTGTAAGACTCTAGACCAGTTGGATCTCCGCAAGAAGAACCAGTACCTTCCAAGTTTATGAGTAGTGGTATTACGATATAGCCAATGGTGAGATCATTGAAGGCTTCTATAAAAATGTGGTAATGCCCCACAATCAGGGTCACTTCATCCATACATATAGCAATCATGTACATGTAATACGGATAAAGGATTACAAATAGATTGGGACTGAAAATTAAAGCTAATGGGAGGGTAAGGCTATGTTCACACGGAGTATTTTGCAGGAGGAATATCTGCCCCAAAATTCCGTTTGGAAGTCCGAGGCAGATTTTCCTCTCCCTGCACGCCGTTTTTCGCTGCGTTTTTCGCCCGCGGCCATTGAGCGCCGCGGGCATAAAACACCGCAAAATACGCTTTCTCTGCCTCCCATTGAAGTCAATGGGAGGTCAGAGGCGGAAACGCCCGAAGATAGGGCATGTCGCTTCTTTTTCCCGCGAGGCAGTCTTACTGCTCGCGGGAAAAAGACGCCGACGCCTCCCATTGAAATCAATGGGAGGCATTTTCGGGCCGTTTTTTTGCGATGCGGTTTCCGCGTCAAAAAAACTCGTCAAAATACTCTGTGTGAACATAGCCTAAAGGGGAAAAAAACCTCAGATTAAGGCAGTTCCCTAATACTACAGGGTGATCCAAAAGTTTCTGTACATATTCCTACATATGGAGATTTTTTTTAATCTCACTGTATTATCAGAATTCTCCCAATTGCAAGTCACATGGGGCTGTAACCAATAGCTTCCGCAAAAACCGCCATTCAAACAATACAAAGACGCCTGTATTTTTCTGTTTTCTGCAGTGAAAATGATATTCGATTTAACCTGAATTCCCCTTGGCCCTGCAGACTTATTACATGTGCCTCTCCTGCTTATAAACGGAAGTATTTCCAAATAATAGCATTATATGAGGGAATTGCTCATAATACAATTGCATAATACAGTATTTCAAACCGTGCCCTACAAGAGCTTCACGAACATAATATATAGGATTTATTCCTCTACTTTGGTACAATAGAAAAAAATAATAATAAAGTACAAAAAAAAACAAAAAACAGAACTGGTGCACTATAAACCATCTTCTAAACTGCAGAGTGAGAACAACGTGAAACGTGGGAAATTGAGATCATCCTTTTGGCGTTATCATAAATGATTAAGAATATAATACAATCCACTTCCTAATGTTTCATTGTTACCACCAAGGGGGGAAAAAAATAATTTTAACATAAGAAAACATTAGGTTTGTTGCAAACAATACACACAGTGACAGAAATATTATAGGTTTCCATCTGTCTATAGATATAACATGCACAACAATTTAATTTTTATGGCTCCTATGTGCGTCATGTTCACTGTGAGAGCTCAAACCCCATGGTTATAATTGTGAGCGAAAGAGAACGCACATGCTAGATTTTTTCGTTTACGTGATAAGAAATATTTTTTTTTGCTATAAATGACAATTATAAACCAATGGCTAAAAACGACTTGTATAGAAGAGGCGCCAGCACTGGAGAACATGCAGTATGCTTTGTGCCTTTACAGTCAGTTCAGACTTCAGTACAGAGGAGCAGATCCGATAATGGGTAGAAAAGTACCATTATGACCCAGATTCAAAGGCTGGCTGGAGCATGGAAGGCACAAGGCAAATTAACAGCTCCTTGTAGTCAGAGCCCTGTAAGCCGGCTGTCTCTGGTGGTGCTGCCTCAGTGCACAGCACACGCTCCAGAGGAAGTTTTGGGAGCAGATGGTGACATCACTTCAGCTTATGCAGGGTATAAGCAGCTGCTTCCAAATCCTAACACGTACATGGAGTATACAGAAGACTAGCATCTGATATACAGCTCCCTAACCCAAATACATGGACTGTACCAACAATAGAAAAAGGAAACCACAGTCGTCATGTGCTTGTAGCTCACACCATCAATAACCTGGGACCCCATTACTAGAGCACACCACCACAAGTCAACGTTACACCTAAACTGTGAAAGAAATAAAAGCGCTATGCTGTCGATCTGCGATGTTACCGCTATATTTCACAGCAATGGACACTAATATGACCTAAACACATGGTCACAAACATATGTTTCATTCTTTTTTCCCATATCCATCTTATTTATTTACACCAGCAATCTAAGTGTGTTTTTCCATCCACTTGAATGGTCAACCTTCGACAACCAGAACTAAGCGAACTGACCTTGCCCAATTAAAGGTGTTTTCCAAAAATGTACAATTATCACCTATCTACAGGAAAGATGGTAATTGTCTGACCGCTGGGGGCCCCACGATTGCAAAATCGGGGGTCCTGAACCCGGTTTTCCTCCTCACTGCTCAACCACGGTCGAATGGAGCGGCAGTCGAGCATGAACGATCCTGCTCCATTCAAAGTCTTGGAGAATGATAAAACAGTCGAGTAAAGTGCTCGGCTATTTCCGTCGGTCCTATAGACATTGAATGGAGCGGCGGGCACATGCTCGAATACCGCTCCATTTAAGCTCCTCCTCAATATGGAAGGTGAAGTAAGTAGTATTTAGGGATTCAGGATGCCCATTATCGCAATGGGTGGGGCCCCCAGTGATCAAGCAATCATCACCTATTCTGTGGATAGGTGATAACTGTCGATTTTGGGACAACTCCTTTAAGGGCCTAACCCAGCATGGATAGCAATTAATTTGAATGACCATCATGCTGCACTGACACAGCAGTAGCTGCCACAGGGAAAATGCATGGCTTGGTCAATGGGCCGGCTAAAAAAAACGAAAAAGTTGAGTTGAGATGCAATACCAGACATAGCCCATGTACTAGAGCGAGACTGTTCCTGGAAAAAAAAAAAGCTTTTTATTTTTTTCCCATAACCCTAGACAATCTCTTTAATTATTAGAAGAGCATTGTGGATGGCTGAACGTTGCATAATAACTCATACAATCTTTCTTTCTATTCTGCACATCTGATATTGAATACAAGCAATTTTATAATTAGCCAAATGTATAATCAAGGTGTACACATGTAAAAGGCCAGAGTGTTGTGTGTAGATTTAAAAAAAAATGTTAGTTGTCACCATAAGGCTACATGCACACGTTGCGGAATTTGGTGCAGAAAATTTGCATCAAAACTCCAGATAAAATCTGCACCTAATGGTGCGTTTTTAGGTGCTGTTTTTACATTTTGATGCGGAAGTCGGTGTGTTTCGTGCTGCAGATTTTGGTGCATATTTTATTTTTTATTCTTTTCAAATCAGTCAGATACAATTCCCAAGTGGAAATGCAAGATAAATTGACATTCTGCGGTTTTTAAAACATGCGCCAAAGGTCAATTTACTTGCAGGAAAAAAATCTACAACGTGTAGATGAGATTTCCTTGGTTGATACTGTATTATGCTCGAAAATACGCGCTGCAAACCCGCACGTAATACGCATTATGTGCATTTGACCTAAAGGCTTGTATACACGTGGCAGAGCTGTGCGTATGAAGCCTGCACGGCAGAGTGTGGGGGCCGTTAATACAGAAACGCAGGACCTTCGTGTACTCCTATACAGAGATTCTCCCCTAAAAGCAATGCTTCTAGGGAAGAACACCTTCGTACATATATGGAATCTGGTGAAGAATCTCATGACTTTTTTCAGTCCGATTTTTAGGGAATCGGACAGAAAAAAATCCTTTGTATGTAATCCAAGGCATATGGAAGCATAGTAAGGGTCCAAAGTACTGGTGGCGTATTACAGCTCCATCCAACTTGGAAGTTGTACAGAAGCGTAATACAGCCACGTGAATAAGTCGCATTAGTCATGACTTGTAGGGAAAAAAATTCTAAGAAAGGGAATAATGAGGACACTACATTTAAAGAGGCTCTGTCACCACATTATAAGTGCCCTATCTCCTACATAAGGAGATCGGCGATATCATGTAGGGTACAGCAGTGCTTTGTATTTAGAAAAACAATCTATTTTTACCACTTTATGAGCGATTTTTAGCTTTATGCTAATGAGTTTCTTAATGCCCAAGTGGGCGTGTTTTTACTTTAGACCAAGTGGGCTTTGTACAGAGAGTATGTCGCTGACCAATCAGATTTCCAGCAAGGCAAACGTAATCTCGTTTTAAATGAGTTTACATTGTAATCTCGCGAGATTACGTTTGCCTTGCTGGAAATCTCACAGAAAAGCTTCAGAAGTGACAGGATTCTGAATACACATGACGTCCTGGCTGGAGGTAATGTATATTCATTGTCAGGACACTGCAGTAATGTTAGTGTTTGTGTATGTGGCTGCACATAACGATATAACTATTGCTAGTGCAGTGTAAATGAATAGAGAGAAGTGTATGACGCTGATTGGTCACTGATTAGACCAAGTGGGCGTTGTACAGAGGAGTGTATGACGCTGACCAAAGTAAAAACACGCCCAGTTGGGCATTAAGAAACTCATTAGCATAAAGCTAAAAATCGCTCATAAAGTGGTAAAAATAGATAGTTTTTCTAAATAAAAAGCATTACTGTCACCCACATTATAGCGCCCATCTCCATCGCATGAAGTAAACAAACAGCACCTGACCAAGCCAATTGACTTTAATGGGTTTCTTTATGGTGTCAGTCGTATTCTGAATAAAATACTGTAGCACGCTGCGCTAATTTGTTCCGCAAAAATGATGAAATCTGCGACAGAGGCCCCCGCCGGAGTGCATCTCAAACACAATGAAAATAAGCTAGTAACATACGTATACGGCAGGCTTTATCACACACATTGCACTTGTAGTTCTATAAAGGGACACCGCTTGCCCAACTCTGCAATGAAATAGCAGCCACAAAGGTTGAGGTGTAACATGAATATGTAGGGATCACATTTTACACTTTATAAACTTTCCATCTCATCTCCTGTAACATGAGAAGTGACCACTGACCACTAGAAGAAGCAGCATAAAGTTAATCTACCGAAGAATGCGCTTCTTAAATCCCTAGATCAAAATAACAACCTTAATCAGACGATTGCATGCTGCTTCATTACCCAAGCCCACTGTCCCACCGGGCACATATACAAGAATTACTGCCCTACAGATGTTGAAGATAATGGCATAAACCTGCCCAGAAACACACCTTTATAGGCAGATCACATAATGCTTCTAAGCTGGGGGGCAGCATTGAGAGGGCACTAAATCAGAGACTCCACACAACTCTCCGTCATGTGCGGCCGACAGGTATCTGTGTGCACAGATTCATGTTGTTTTGCAGACAGCCCTAATGCACGGTGCAAAACCAATACTGACAACAAAAGACTTGGCCTTTATTGGCGTTAATATCCCTGAGCAATTATGGGAACTCAGCAGGAAATTCTGCCCAGAATGGAAACCTTCACATTGTAATTCACGATTTCTCCACTGCTTCGGCAGTAACTCCCGATATACCTGCTAATGTGAACAATAGTACAATTCAGGCAAAGGGATTATTACACCAAGCATGAACGACGCAACAAAGCTGCACTCAAAACTAGCAACAGAAATAAGAATTAGATGTGCACGCCATTCTTAATATATACAAAGATCTTCGTGAAATGGGGAGGGGGGGGACGTCGTATCATTAAGTTCTTTAATATATTCCTCATCTGAAAAAAAGCTGTGATGGTCTAAGGGTCAGTTTACACAGGGTTTAATGACGCGAAAATCGTGTCTGAAAACGCGCCAAAAAACGTCCGAAAATGCCTATGGATTTCAATGGGAGGCGGAGGCGTTTTTTTCCCGCAAGCAGAAAAACAAACAGTCTCGTAGGAAAAAGAAGCAACATGCCCTATCTTCGGGCGTTTGCGTCTCTCACCTCCCATTGACATCAATGGGAGGCAGAGAAAGCGTATTTCTCTGCGTTTTTTGCCTGCGGCGCTCAATGGCCGCGGGTGAAAGGCGCAGCGAAAATCGCCATACAGGTAGAGCAAAATCTGCATCAAAATTCCAAACTGAATTTTGAGGCAGATTTTCTGCCTGCAAAAAAACAGTGTGAACCCAGCCTAAAGGGGTAGTCTGATTTAGACAAACCATTTTTGTTTTTTCCCTTTTAGATTATATTGAGCAAAAAGAGGGATGCATGATCAGGACCACTGTCTTTAAAGGGTGTGGAAACCATGGACTATCCTCATTCCTTCATTAATTTCAGCCCTCTGATATTCCGATTGCAAAGCTTCACTACAGTAGTTTAAGAATTTTGTGGCTGATTCTGCATGTCCAGAATGCTGCTGTCTTCACTAGCTCTCATGTATAAGCACATCTTTCTCTCTATATCGATAGCATGTGCGATTCCCCATCTGCTATCCTCCCTAGCTACACTCTAATTAGAACAGCCAGTCCTCCATGCACACCTGGATGCTTTTCTTCCTCTCCACTCTCTGATCTGTCATGTACAACCTTGCTCCCCTCCCTGCAGAGATCTCTGAGGCTTGTTCACGCTACTGCAAATTTTGCATGTATTTTTTTCACCAAAAGAACCTAAAAACACAATAAATATATGTAAAATGAATATATAGAATTATAGAATCAAATTCTGGCTTTGGATTAAAAAAAAGTTTTGACTCTCAGAATATGACAACGCAAAATGTGCAGTGTGTTCCAACAGCGGATAAGATTGGGCACCATATATTAGTGCAACACTAGCCACACATCTATGAATTATTTACCGCATTATTATACCACCTATTTATACCCTGATGTACACCACACAACTTACATATGCCCCCACATTATAGACTGAACTACCAGCAAAACCCCAAACAGAACTACTACCAAGCAAAATCTGCGCTCCAAAATCCAAATGGCCCTCCCTCCCTGCTGAACCATACAGTGTGCCCAAACAGCAGTCTACGTCCACGTATATGGCATCGCCATACCCGAGAGAACCCGCTTAACAGTTTGAGATATTTGTCTTCAGTGGCACAAACAGGGCACAACATATTGCCTGAAGGGGTGTCGTTTCCAAAACAGGGGTCACTACTTGGGGGTTTTACTAATTTACCTCAGAGCCCTGCAATAGTGGGCCAATGCTGACCTCAAATGCGCATGGTGCTCTTCACTTCTGAGCCCTGTCATATGTCCAGGCAAATGATAAATGCCTTGAGGTGTGTAGTTTCCAAAATGGGGTCACGTCTTGTGGGCTTCCATTGTGCTCTGGTACCTCAGGGGTTTTGCAAATGCAACATGGCACCCAAAAAACATTCGAGAAAAGGTCCGTTAACAGCTCGATCCTGTGACACTGAAAATTATATCTATCACATAGGTGTACATAGCCTTTAACAACTAGCACCAATCAACGACATTGGCGCACGTTTGCTTCTATCACAAGGAGCTATGTATGGGGACAAGCGCTCCTTACTACAATTGCTCGTCCCCATCTTTATAGGCTAAACAAATCCATAGACTTCTATAGACCGAATATATACCAAAATTGTATGCGTTCGGCCAGGATACCTCACAATACACCATTCTTCCACCAATCATAACATAATTTGGCCGAAATATCAGCTAATACCTCATGTTTATCATTTGCGCAGGATTCACTCTGGCCTTGTAATGTTGGGGGAGAATGGGGTGTCCGTACTTTGAGTGGTGCAATTAGAAGGGGCTGGACAGCCCGCCTGATCTAATAGTATGGGCGTGGCTAACAGAAATAATGCTGCACTCAACATAACTGTGTGACTGGCATCTTATAGGAGCCTTTTTCTCAGCGCAATGGTTAGGCTATGGCTACACGGCAGCTATGTCCACCACACAGTGAAAGATCAATATGTTGTGCTGGTTGTATCGCAGTAATGGAAGTGAATGTGGCTGCAGTGTGAACGGTAGTTGTGGCCCTTCAAGTTTGGATTTCTTGCAACTGGTGTCGCAACTCGGCAGCATTCATTTCCATTACTACGATGCAGCCAGCGCAACACTGCGATCACACAATGACCTGTGTCATGGCCAAAGTCTGTGTGTAGCCCTAGCCCAATACTAAGCAACCATACCTCAAGAATGGTAGGTGTGTGATAGAACTTTGCACCTGTGCTTCCGCACTCCATATAACATTGTATCTGGTCTGCATTAGTCAGTAAGTATGGTCTTTTTGTGTTATTTTGAGAAGATCGGATCCCATTTTCAGTGATTTGTTTGGAATACACCAAATGTAGCAATGATGATAATGCTGAAAAGAAGTAAGCATGCCTGACAATTTCAGACAGGTGGAAAATACTATGAAAAGCACTCATTTCAAGTTGCATCAGCCAAATTATCAGAGTTCTTGACAGGCTCAACCATTAGCTCTGATAAAACAGAAACAGGATTTGAACAAGTGCGGCTACAATGACTCATTGACAATAGTGGCTACATGATGTCTACTGGTGATAACACAACTAATGGAACCTCTACGTGTGCAATACAGGTTGGTCACGGACTGTGAAATTAGTCATATTTAATGGACACGGAAAGATTACATGCATTTACTGTAGTTGCGACCATTTTACCAGGACATGTCCCTTTAAAAGAAACGGGGCTAAGACAACCCGCAATCTTCTTATTCATGGCTTCCACTTAAACAGAGTGCCCCCATATTAAAACGAACAAGGAACTATGAACTCACCAATTTGAAATCTTGAATGCTACATATGAAATATGGAGTGTTGGGTCTTCGGCTCTCAATATACACGCAATCTGGAGGAGGGGAAAAATATGAGAAATGGTTACATATCGTGACAGAAATACAATTCTAATGGCAGAATACTTCCATATGGATCACAACCGGTTTATTATATGTTCAAGGGGGTTAAACACATTTTCTATCAGATGTTATCCAACAGGGGGTGCTGTCCCCAAATTTAGTCAATGATGGTCACATAAGTTTTACATTATATTCAAGAAGGTTAAATAGTCATCCGAAAACAAGTTATACATTTTATAGCCACTGACATCATACTTGTTCTCAATATTTTTCGATCAGCATGTGCTGCCAAGCCAAAAACTATTTCAGCATCTGACACCAATATTCATGATGTAAGTATTGGGCAGGCAGAAAACCCCAAGAAGAACCTGAAACGATGTCACATAAGTTAAAGGCTATGTACACTTTTATTTCAGTCCATGTTTTATCTGATTTGAAACAAATTTAAATAGATTTTCAGTAAAACATAATTTTTTTGACTTTTTACGATACAGCTTCTATGTATAGGTTACATAGAAGCTGTATCGGCCTCTCTTAGCCAATTCCGTCAGGTTAGCTGTACTGACAGCTTTGCTAAAAGCTGGTCCTGCGTGTCTCAGACACAGCATCCAGTTAAGGCTTCGTTCACATCTATGTCGAGGTTCCGTTTGCACTAACATTGATTTCAATGGTAATGCTTCCGTTGCTAAAGGTTTCAGTTTGTCTCCATTCCTTTTTTCGGCAGAATCAAGGGTAGTCGACTACGGAAAAAAACTGAAAGCTTATGGAACGGAGACAAATGGATACCATTTGCAATGATAGAATTCTGTACATTGAAATCAATGGTAATGCAAACGGAAAGCTATGGTTTCCGTTCATGGGCTCCCCTGACGGAAAGGTCTGACGGAACCCATGAACGGAAGCCCGACGCAGATGTGAACGAGGCCTAATAGTGAACACATCTTAGTTTAATGTGATTGTTTTTAGCTGGATCATTTGCGTCTCTGACCCACTCTCAGCCAAACCGTCAGTACAGTTGAACAGGATACATAGAAGCTGTAAATCTGTAAAAGGTCAACATTTTAGCTTTAAAAGTATACATAGCCTTTATAGGCGTTTACAGAGTTATTTCAAAAATTGACCAAGGTAGGAGGGAAGCAAAAAAATAAATTAAAAACCACATTACTCACCTCACAGATCCCTGTCGTTCTAGCACTGCGTTCCTCCCCGCCGCTGTTTATTTACATATCTGTAGCGATGACGTGCCCGTATACCCACGTGATCGCTGCAGCCAAGCACTGGCCTCAGCTGCAGCGATTATGTGGGTACACCAGCACATCATCGCTGCAGCTATTTCAATAAACAGTGGCGGGAAAGACCTGAAGCGGCTGCGCTGGAACGACGGGGATCTGTGAGGCGAGCAATAGCTTTTTTTTGCATTTCTCCTACCAATTTTTTTTAAATAACTTGGAAAACCCCTTTAAAGGACTTCTAATCTATAATCTTACATCTTAATCAAATGGATCATAAAAAAAGATTCTAGTTTTGAGAAATATTTTCTACATCCAGAAGGTGAAAACCTTTACAGCCCTTTAAATTTTAACAGTGCAGGGTTTGCCACAATGTATCAAATCCTCTGCGCTAAACAGCCTGGAATCCAGGTAGATAGATCTTACCTATAATGATACATTGCAGCAAACACTCAGGACAGGAGAGATTTGTGCTGCTTATGTGATTGATACATTGTATCAAACTCTCAGATCGGAAAATGATTACGCCTGAAGAGTATTTCAGATTATGGATATAAATAAGAATGCTTCAATTTACTGGCAACAAGTAGAAATCTTGAAACTGAAGCACCATCATTGTATAAAGAAAACGCATACAGCTTTCTACTGTGTTTTAAGTTTTACTAACACAAGACTGGATCACCCCTGCAAGAAGAAACCCATCGTACTTCTATACGATGATGACGTGTACATAATAAAGCAATAAAGACACAAAGAAAAATACATTCACCACAGGCCAAATATCACTCCGTAATGATTGCATCTGGTATAAATAAAGCCCCTTGTCATGACCCGCCATAAGAGCATTATGATAATGCCTCGCTCTACCACCCCATTACAAGGCACGTCATTGTGAATCACAGGTCAGGAGCTTGACAACCGCCCCTCATTATATTTAAGCAATATACACAATACATCAGGGGGGATTAGAAGTGCACAGTAATTGGGAGGAAGTCGTCAGCAAGGGCAATGTCTGCAACTACAAGGCAGAATTCTGTGCATTAAAACAATAAATGGTGGAGGGAGGGGGATCTACCATAGAGCTTGATGGCTGTTCTCAAGTCTCTAAGGGTCCCCTTACACGGCCCGATGTGGGCCGCGTAAATGAGAGCAGATCAACTAGTTAGCGCGTTGATCGGCGCTAGCTTGCTCCTTTCACAGGGAGCTATGTATGGGGACGAGCGCTCTTTAATTCGATCGCTCGTCCACCGTCCATTTTTATCATGTCGGCAGCACATCTCTGTTTACACAGGGAGATGTGATGCAGACAACTATAATATTTTCGGTTGAATAAACGATAGAATCAACCGATGAACGAGCGTTTGCACATTCTTCTGCTGATCGTTGCCCTGTTTATACTGGGTAGTTATCGGGAACGAGCATTTTGTAAACACTCTTGCCTGATAATTGGCCAGTGTAATGGGGCCTTTAGGCTGTATTCACACACACACACACACACAGGTTCTGCTGCATCTATGCGCCGCTGCATACTCGAAGGCCAGGATCATACATACTTTTAGGGTATGTTCACACTGCGTTTTTTTGCAGGCAGAAAATTCTGCCTCAAAATTCAGATTTTGACCTGCCTGCGCCTTCTTTGCAGCATTTTTCGGCTGTGGCCATTGAGTGCAGCGGGCATAAAACGCAGCAAACAACGCTTTCTCTGACCTCTTATTGATTCCAAAGGGAGGTCAGAGATGGAAACGCGGAAAAAGCATGTTGCAGGAAAAAAAAAAAAACGCCTTAGCCACCCATTAAAATCAATGGGAGGGGAATTCGGACGTTTTTTAGCACAGTTTCCACATCAAAAACCGCGCCAAAAAAATCTAGGTCTTAATGCAGTTTTTGGCTCAGTTTTTGGAGTCAAAACCTTTCCTTACTTTTGGATGCACTTCTGGCTTTGACAAAAAAAGGAGCCTGGACCGCAAAAAGATAGGACATGTCCATATGGGCCGCATTTTGCGGTCCAGGCTAATTGAAATGAATGTACACGGCCATGTGCACAGCCCACTATGGTCATGTGCATGAGGCCTTTGGCCTTGTTCACACAGCATATATTCGACGTGTTTTTGGCGCGTTTTACACTCGGAAAAATGCTTGCTTTAAGCTTCCCTTTGACATCAATGGTCAAACGCATTGTAGTGCACACGACGCGGTTTTTATCCGCTTGCCTGTTTAAAAACGAGTCATGTAAAAAAAGCTATGTCAGGTCAATTCTTGGTGCCGAAAACTTGCTTGATTCCCATAGTCAATGGGAGTCCTAATTACGTGACCAAAAAACGCGCTGAATACTTTAAACAGCGCTTTGCAAAAAACGCTAGCATTTGACGCGTTTAGCACTTTGTGAACAATGGTTCACCTAAGGGTATGTTCACACAGGCACTATTTCACCGCAAATCCAAACCAGATTCCACAAGGAATCAGGTCTGAGAGTCTGAACTAAATAGTGTTGAATTTGGTGTAGATTTCCATTCCCCATTTACCGCTGCGGACAACAGGAGACCGGATTAGAAAAAAAAAAAAAAAACATAAAAAAAAACAAAAACACATACTCCCCTCCCCTGGTGCTCCTGTTGCAACTCCTCCCTGATTCTCCGGCTGGTCTTTGTGCAGGTGGGGGGCGGTTTCATTCCATGTGGCCTGCAGGAACGTAATGCTATGGAAGCGCCAGGGGAGGTAAGTATGGTCTTTTTTTTTTTTTTTTTTTTTTTTTTTTACTTTAAAATGGATATAGGGTTGTTTTTCTTTTATTTGCAATTTATGCTGTAGATATGCAGCGATTCCACACACACAAAAAAACAACATTTGCCATTTGTTTTGGATTTTCACTTCCCCATGAAACTCAAATGGGGAAAATCTGCAACAAATGCGCAGCCAAACTAAAGCACAAATTGACATGCTGCAAATTTAAAAGTCTGCGGCGCAGCTCAATTTCTTCATTGCATTTTTCCACAGAAAAAATGAAAAGAAAAGAAATGAACAGAATGACAAATTAGATCCCCTTTTTAAAACCCCATTACAGCTCATATATAATCATAAAAATTCCAATGGAACAGAGTAAGGGATACTGTAACGCATTTGGCTTATAACCCCATCCTGAGGTAGCGAGGCCATACATTAAATCTCCCACATCCCGCACAATTTACTTAAGCGCACTGCTGCCAATGTCCTTGTCACCGGTAAGGCAGTTACTCAAGCACTGACAGCTCTTCATAAAGTCTTGGGGAGAATACAATGTTTTCCAATACGGCTGCTTATTTCATAAAAAAGAGCCATAAAGCAAACAGAGATTGAAATCACTGAGGAGTCAGGAGGCGTCTGAATTCATAATTTTATCTCCCAGCCATCAAAGACTTGTCTGCGGCTGACAAGTGAAATGGAAAGGCTGGCTCATTGTGACCTGGCTTTGTGTAATTCATTTACAAGATAAAATAAGTGAAAATATCCATCAGCGCACCCCACATTCTGCAGATGACAAGTCTCCTTACAGCGGACGAAAGAGTCTGGAGAGAAACAGCGCACGTCTCCTAAGCAGCCCCTTCCATACAGAAGCTAATTATTTTTTTTTACCACACTCCTTTCCATTGACCCGGTTTGGCTCAGCAATGAGCAAGGGGGGGGGGGGCCAAAAAATAAAAAAAATATTATATTTTTTGACCCCCACTCATTGGATAGAAAATTGAGGCAAACCGGGTCAATGGAAAGGAGTTGGTTTTTTTTTATTGTGGCCAAGCTGCAGCCTAAGGCTGGATTCACACGAGCATGTTCGGTTCGTAAAGGACGGAACGTATTTCAGCCGCAAGTCCCGGACCGAACACAGTGCAGGGAGCCGGGCTCCTAGCATCATAGTTATGTACGACGCTAGGAGTCCCTGCCTCTCCATGGAACTACTGTCCCGTACTGAATACATGATTACAGTACGGGACAGTTGTCCAGCAGCGAGGCAGGTACTCCTAGCGTCGTACATAACTATGATGCTAGGAGCCCGGCTCCCTGCACTGTGTTCGGTCCGGGACTTGCGGCTGCAATACGTTCCGTCCTTTACGGACCGAACATGCTCGTGCGAATCCAGCCTAACAACAAAAAAAAACAAAAAACGCACCCACAGATGCAGCAGACTCATCCCATGAATTATTAATGGTGGCCTGTTTCATTTCTGCCACAGTTCGGCAGTTTGCATTCGCATTGTTGCATGCAAATTATCCCCATTAATTATCACCATGGGGATGGTCTGCTTGAGGTATCAGACGCTGTTTTCGTGGAGGAATACGTCACGGAAACCTCGTCAAGAAGTGACATGTCATTTTTTCTTCCAGTGAGGTGGTTTGCTATTCCGCCCGCTAAAAAATTAGCCTCATCTGAACAACATGCAGTTTCCTATTGCCAAAAATGGGAGCCTGGTTATCGAAGGAATTCATGCGGATTGCGACTGCGGAAAACGAGAGGGAATCCGCGTGAAATTTCCGTTGTGTGAACAGGGCCTTAAAAACCGTTTGGAAAACTGCTAGACATAAACCTTGTACTGAATCTACTCTGCAAAGGGCACATAAGCTTCTTTGTGACCAATGGTAGGGGCATCGATATAATGTCAGCATCAAACAATTCCATCTGCGGCCTCATTATCTGCAGGGCATCCTGAATCAAACGCCTGGGGCGTTCAAAAATGCACAACCCCTCAAAAATGAGGTCACGGAGCTAAATGAATACATTGAAAGGTGACATGGAAGGCCGTGAAAAACACATATACTAAAAGTTAAAAGTAACATCCATTATCCTAAGAAAAAATTCCTAATACCTTCTCTAATACAGCAATTAGAATGGCTATTGTATGTACCCGTACTTTTCCAGGGCCCCCCTTTTCCGCCACGGCTCCTGTGATCACTTGTCACACCGCTTGAGAACTCTATACTGCATTAATTCCACCGAACAAAGCTGCAGCCATGGCTCTTTTCTGTTTCATCTCGGCTCTGTAACTAAACAGAAATAAGCTCAGGCTACAGTATTGTTCTGAGGAAATTGATGACACAGAATGCCCAGACACCATAAAAATGAAGAGCATGAGTCAAAGATAATAAAAAGCGATAACAAAAGGCAAAAAAATGGAAGGGATCACTGGGTGTAGGAGCAAGGATTCACCTGCTAAAGTTTATTCTCACAAAACTACTGTGCATAGAGCTAAATGTTCTCTGCCTAACTTATCAGGAGTGGTAGCTGACATGTAGATCTGAAGAAATGTCACAAATTTCTATGAAACAGCGCCCCATGTGGCTGGAGGCCAGAATGGCACCTTAGTTGAACTGCACAACACAGGGCTCCTTTGCTTTAACATGCATGATGATCTATTATGACACCCACAGAACAGTGCATTAATCCATGTATACCCAAAGTATCACCACTGGCACACAAGCTTATAAATATGTATTAAAGGCGTCCATTTTCCTTTAGTTGTCCTTCTCCCGCTGTTGCTAGGGTTTAATGTACGGTTGGCATAAATTAGATTTCTTCTGTTTAAACTCACTCGTGACTGAATACTAAACGGAAGATATTTTTTCAGAACAGAATTAATGACAGCTAATTGTAATCCGCAGCTCCCAAATTTATAAAAACAGCCAAGCAGTTCATACGGCGAGCGCCACAACACCCACTCAATTAGCTTCATCTCCTTACAATACCAAAGACTCTTCACTGCTGTGTCAGAGATACATTAGTCCACTTTGCTCAACGTGTAGAAACGTATAGGCAGTTTTATATTATGTAGGTTCTGTGTACAAGTATTTTGTGAAGTCAAGCGGAGATTTGGCCCCCAGGAAACCATGTGAATGAGTAAAATTGGGATATAGATATTCAAATAACATTCTCATCACTTCTGTGTTCATATCCCATCTCCTTGTTGTTGGCCCTCTTCCTTTAAAAACTCTTAAGGCATAAATTGCTATTTTTAAAAAAAATGGGGTTTCCTCATATGGACTACACTGAAGTGAATGGGTCTGAGCTGCAATACCAAACAAACTGTAGACAGGAGTGTCGCTGTTTTGGGAAGAAAGCAGCCATATGTTTAGAATTCCAGGCAACCCCTTTTAGAGAAGGAAATGTCTTAATGAGAAAACCCCCTTTAAAGAGCATCAGTCTTCTCTCCCGACTCATCTATTTTAGTAAATAATTGTATTCTCCATGAAATAAAAAAATCTGGAACATATTTTCTTAGAACTCTACATTGGGCCATTCCTCTGTTATCCCTCCTAGAAATGTACGTATAAATTGACAACGGAGTTACCATTCCACTTGTCAAAGGGGCGTGTCCCTAAACAATCCCACTATCAGCACCGATTGGACAGTGTCAGTCTGTGTAGGGTCACACCCCCAACTGGTAATAGCCAATTGCCAATTTATGCATAAATCTTTCTAGGAGGAATAAAAAAGGAACGACAACGTAGAGTTCTAAGAAAAGATGCTCCGGAATGGTCCTGAAGAACACAAGATTTTACTAAAACAGGGATGTCAGGAGAGGTGACGGGTCCTCTTTAAATGATATGTCCAAAACAAGTCCACTTCTGGTCATATGGACTTCAAATGGAAGGTTATTGGTTATAGATGTACCTATTTTTTGCCATCCACCGTCTTCATTAACCTTTTATTGTGCAGCTTTCCCATTCTTAGGGTCATAGAAATAATTTAACCTGGACATTTCCGACCTTGTTTTAATAGACACATGGTTTGATTGGATCCCTGTCTTTTAGGTCTTTCGCTATTGCTCCACCAAGTGCCAGCGTAATATGAACAGTGTTATCCGTCTCATCCCTTCAGTAATTGACAAGTGAATAATAAAAATGCAGAGATCACAGAGCAGATTGTTGCGTAATGAAGACTATTCTGCTGCGGTGCATGCTAATGGTTCTCCAAAGTGGATGAAGAAAAGCAAAAGGAATAAATATTTTCTCCACATATCTTGGAGAATCTCTCTAGACTGTCTGTACACACATCAATATAGATCACGGAAAAGACAATACATAGGCTTTGTTCACAAATGCGTTGGGACTCCGTTCATAGGTTCCATTGGAGCTTTCAGTCAGGGGAACCCATGAACGGAATCCAAACAAAACATACGGAAACCATAGATTTCCTTTTGATACACTATTGATTTTAATAGCGAGTGATCCGGTGCAAATGGTTTCCGTATGTCACAGTTGTGTATGGAATCAAGACCGTAGTCGACTGCGCTATTCATTCTGTCAAAATGACAGAACCCTTTAAACACAACGGTGACAAACTGAAACCATTTGCAGCGGATCCGCCACCATTGAAATCACTGGTGATGCAAACGGAAGCCTATGGTTTCCGTTTGGATTCTGTTCATGGGCTCCCCTGACCGAAAACTCTGATGGAACCCACGAACGGAGTCCCGACAAAGATGTGAACGAAGCAGACGGTTCAGCTTATGAAGCTTTTAAGAAGGGCGGAAAACGTGACCAGTGCCAACTCAGACATTAGGCAACGTAAGAGTCCACCACCTGAAATGGGCCATTAGCAAGTTTACGATATTCTCAGGTCACCTTAGTGGCCGCTTACAACATCTTGGAGCTCATTTATAGTATTTTTTTCAGACTCTTCGAAACAAAAACATCCATATTTGGAGTGATATCCAAACTCTGACATGTAGAACGAGATGACATGGGTTATACTCCTAACCATATAATTACGCTATCATTGTAAAGCCACGGTTGTAAAACACTAGGCCCATTTCCGTATGATGAGAAAGTATCCCTTCAAGCCGGTTAGATTACTCTACTATGGAAAATACGATTAGTCACAGACAAACTGTGTGTTATTTGGGGGGTTTTGATGAAACGTTCCTGTACTATAGACTTTTTGCAGCCGCAGTAAATTTATTTATGATGTAACAAACATAGATGACATTTTTTTTTTTGCTCGGTTCCCGTTTAGATCTCTCCTTGAGAAATGACAAGTGAAAATCAGAACAGTTTTTCACAAGGCACAAGTTTAAAATAGTGGTAATCTATAAAGCGGAGATTTGAAAGCGCACATTACACATAAAAATAGAAGTGAGCAACTTGGCGCGCGCAGTCGTTCCACAGATGTAAATTAGACAAGCACTTGCAAGGCTGAATAATACAGGGGGAAGAGAGAGAGAGAGAAAAAGTATAAAAAGAAACGGATGGTAAGAGACGTACGGTGCTAAATCCAGCGAGCACTGAAAAAATAAGCGAGGAGGAATACATAAATTGATGCGAAACATAAATGTGAAAAGGTGCAGATGGGAATGTCTTTAAAATTAAGACAGATGAATAAATGTAATAAAATCAGGAGCCTACAAGAAAAGAAAAGAAGCGCCCTGTTCTACACTGTAAAATATGACAAATGTAGCTGCAATCAGCCAGGGCACGGAGAGGGGGATGTGTCATCTTTTTAATAGGCATTCCTAACACTGCATGTATATTGTGTTTGCTTCAATCATCTCCTTTCCAGAAGCTTTTTGTTAGCAGAGACTATAATTGGGCTAGCAGGGGAAAAAATTCCCACGGAAAAGCAAAACAATTATGACCATAATGAGGTTACGAATTGTTATACCGTTATGTATTGTTAGGACGCAAGGCTTGCAATGGTTTCCTACAGAATTGTACTACACAGGTGCTACCAGGGTGAGCACAATCCCAACTATACCCAGAAGCCGGCCAAATAATACTCCGACTCCAAATACTAAAAATGCCAGTGTGAACATTGCAGACCGGCTGCAACAGGGATAGAAGCAAAAACATCTGCCCAATTAAGGCACCCACATGCAGGATCACACTGAACAGGGCTTATTCACATGGACGCATGTATGTCAATGGGGCCGTTCACACGGCTATTGTTTTAACGGAGTGTGAAGGGTCCGTTGAATAATCAAACTGGTCCTATTTTCTTTAGTTTTCACGAATCCCTCGATAGACTCCAGTCTATGAGGGATCCGTGAAAACAGGCACGTGTGCAACTCGGATGTGATAAACAGACGTGTGAATAAGCCCCTATTCTGTCACTTAAAGGGGGTCATCTGTTTTTTTTATATATTTCAAATAGATGCAAGAAACACAGCACTCAATGTAGACTGGAAATCAGGCCATGTGCACGTTACCATTGGAAGGATGAATCAACTCCTTGGAATGAAATAGCAGGAACAAAAAACAAGTAACGGCACCAGGACTTCAATGTTGGGGAGATGTTGGTTTATTCACCACCAGGTGGTGAATAAACCAACATCTCCCCAACATTGAAGATTTGGGGGGAAACATTTTTTTTTTGCCCAGCGATCAAACGACAAAACCAAAAAATGCTCTTTTGTGGTTAATCAAATCTTGTACGCGGTCACAAAAAATATTGTTTGTCGGCATCACATCTTCCATGTAAACAGGGGATGTGCTGCCGACAATAATGTAGAGTATGGCAGGAGGAGGAACAAACAATTCCCCTGATGACTATTGCTACATGAAAATTTCCGCAAAGGAGCACCAATCATCACTCGCGCTAGTTAGGGGCAGTTTATCTGCCCGTGTCAAAGGACAATTAAAGGGGCTTCCCATGGAGGACATTTATGACATATCCACATATTGATATGTTATAAACGTCAGATAGATGCGGGTACCACATCTAGGTCCCGCACCTATCTCGAGAACGGGGCCCCCTAAACCCCGTTCTAGCTTTTGGTGCCAACTCTGCCTCCCGGCCACTTCCTAACTTTATGGTCGGGACATGGTCGGGCGTTATGGAAACAGCGTAGCTCGCTGAGCTACGCCATTTTCGTAACTCCTATACTAGTGAATGGCAGTTTCGGAAGCAGCTTATCATGCAAGCTTTGCTGTTTCTGTAATTACCATTCAGTTCTATGGGACTTACGGAAACAGCGTAGATCAGCGAGTAACACTGTTTGCGTAACTCCCGACCATAAAGTCAGGAAGTGGCCAGGAGACAGCATTAGCACCAAAAGCTAGAACAGTGTTTAGGGGGGGCCCATTCTAGAGACAGGTGCGGGTCCCAGAGGTGGGACCCACATCTGACATTTAGGACATATCCTGTGGATATGTCATAAATGTCCTTCATGGGAAAACCCCTTTAAAAGGAACAGTGTCACCCCAAAAATTTTTTTAATATCAGTTTGATGTTAGTGTTTTATTAAAAACGTTTGTATTCATTTGTGTGTTACTTTTTTTTATTTTTACACTTTTTCTTCCCTATGGGGGCTGCCATTTTTTTTCTCCATTTCTGTATGTGTCGATTAACGACACACACAGACATGGAGTACGGCAGCTCCAGTCCATAGGAGTCAATGAACGGGATCCGTCCCATTGACTTCGCACTATGGCTCTGTCCTGCGCAGAGCGCCATCTTGAAGACCAGCTGCACTGCCGGTAAGATGTGTGTCTCTGCATGTCCCACTCTCTACCTCACAGACCCCCGCTCTCGTGACCCCCCCTCCCCCGACGGCCCCCTCCCCGAAACGCCCCCCCCCCCCCCCCGAGTGGCCAACATTGGAAAACATGTCAAATTATTATTTAATTTTTAATACTTTCCACCATACGGAAAAAAAATAAAAAAATACAGCAAAAAACGTAAAAAATATAATAGAAATAAGTAATGACACTTAAAAAAAAAAAAGGTTTAATTTGCGACACATTCCCTTTAAGGTACTTTTACATGGCCCGCCACGGGCGGTGTAGATGAGCGCCGATCAACAAGGCGTTTGCTCCTTTCACAAAGTGCTAGTATGGAGATGAGCACTTGTTACCCCGATCGCTCGTCCCCATACATTTCTATCATGTCGGCAGCACATCTCCCTATTTACACAGGGAGATGTGCTGCCGACACTATAAGGGTATGTGCACACACACTAATTACTTCCGTAAGTGACGGACGTATTTCGGCCGCAAGTACCGGACCGAACACACTGCAGGGAGCCGGGCTCCTAGCATCATACTTATGTACGACGCTAGGAGTCCCTGCCTCGCTGCAGGACAACTGTCACGTACTGTAATCATGTTTTCAGTACGGGACAGTTGTCCTGCAGCGAGGCAGGGACTCCTAGCATCGTACATAAGTATGATGCTAGGAGCCCGGCTCCCTGCACTGAGTTCGGTCCGGGACTTGCGGCCGAAATACGTCCGTCAATTACGGACGTAATTAGTGTGTGTGCACATACCCTAACACTTTGGTAATTTAAAATGATCCAATCAGCCGATAAACTAGTGTTTGCTCGTTCATCAGCTGATCGTTGCCCTGTCTACAAAGGGCAATGTTCAGGAACGAGCATTCTGTGAACGCTCGTTTGCCCGATAATTGGCCAGTGTAAAAGGGCCCTCAAGGGCCTTTTACACTGACCGACATTCGGCCGGTGCAGCAAGCGCCGATCAACGAGACATCGTTGATCAGCGCACAATTGCTCCCGTCACCCGGAGCTATGGATGGGGATGAGCGGTCGTTACTCCGATCACTCTTCCCCATACATCATCATCATGTCGGCAGCGCGACTCCCTGTTTACACAGAGAGATGTGCTGCCGACAATGATATTTAACTTTTTTTAAACGATACGACAAAGCAGATGAATGAGCGTTTGCTCGTCCATCTGCTGATCGCTGCCCTGTTTACACAGGGCAATTGTCGGTAACGAGGGTTCAATGAACACTTCTCTGACCGATAATCGTCCAGTGTAAAACCCCCTTTACTGTGGATATCTCCGCAATAACTGCTGATAAAAGGGACTCTCAGAATTGAGATTACATCCCTCCACATTCCCAACAGGGGACTTTACTACAATATAATCTAAAGTTGCCAAAACCAGACAACCACTTAAATGTCAGAGTTGGAAAAAAAATCCTTTAATTACATATCTACAGGATATACCATAAATGTGTGATAGGTGCGCTTCCTACCGCTTAAATATGTTGGCGCTATATAAGCAACAGAAAAAAATAAAAGTAAATGCAGCATTTTAATGAATATTAATACAAAATGTCTCCTCCTCCAAGGCAGCCAGGGAAGGATGGCGATCATTTAAATTCTACAATCTGTTGTACGTCTATATTGAAGTCTTTCTATAAAATGCCTAGACTAAAACTCTGCTCACCCAAAAATAAAAAATAAATGTGTGGGCTAGCTCGGCCGGATATACAACTTTATCATTGGGCAATACAAGTATCCAGATGTGTAAACCTTAAGGCACCTACTGCTCCCAACCAGAGTGTTAAAATTGAGTAATATGCAAATACCATCAGCATTTATTTATGGTTACCATGTCTTGGTCTGAGGCCATATTGACCGTTGAGTATCCTAACCAAAGGAACAACAACTACATAGCACAAGATGAATAAACTTAGGCCATTTCCCTCACAGCTCACTACTGCACACCTTCACCTCAGAAGTGAAAACTAAGGCTGGGTTCACACGACCTATTTTCAGACGTAAACGAGGCGTATTATGCCTCGTTTTACGTCTGAAAATAGGGCTACAATACGTCGGCAAACATCTGCCCATTCATTTGAATGGGTTTGCCGACGTACTGTGCAGACGACCTGTTATTTACTTCGTCGTCGTTTGACAGCTGTCAAACGACGACGAGTAAAAATACAGCCTCGTCAAAAGAAGTGCAGGACACTTCTTTGGACGTTTTTGGAGCTGTTTTCTCATAGACTCCAATGAAAACAGCTCCAAAAACGGACGTAAAAAACGCTGCGAAAACGGCGCGAAAAACGCTGCGAAAAATGCGAGTTCGTCAAAAAGCAGGGTCTGTTTTCCCTTGAAAACAGCTCTGGATTTTCAGACGTTTTTGGTCACTACGTGTGCACATACCCTAAGGGTGATATTACATGACCGGACGTGGCTGTGTAAACAAGCACCGATCAACTAGATAGCACGTTGATCTGCGCTCGTTCGCTCCTTTCAAAAGGAGCTAGTATGGGGAGGAGCACTGGTCACTGATCGCTCGTCCCTATACATTTGTATCATGTCAGCAGCGCATCTCACGGTTTACACGGAGATGTGCTGCCGACAACGATAATATTTGAGGAATTTAAAACTATGCAATCAGCCGATGAATGTGCGTATGCGCGTTCATCGGCTGATCGTAGGGCTGGGCGATTAATCTAATGAATTCACTCTCAAGGACTTTCACGATTCTGTTTAACACAATTGTTGAATCTATTCATTAGTGCCGCCGTCTCTTCACTTCCTGGTCCACCCCGTTCCGTCTCTGCTTCTCCACGCAACTGCTGTACTGTACAAATTTATACAGCACGGAACATCAGTTCCGTGGGGTAACCGGGACACCTAGTACATAGCTACACCGCCCTGTAGATAACGCCCCGCTGTAGATAGCACCCCCTTACAGATCGCACCACCCCCCTTGTACCTTATAGATTGCACCATAACCCCCCTCCCATTATAGATTGCGCCGCTGTGGATAGAACCCCCCTTGTACCTTGTAGATCGCACCCCCCCCCCCCCGTCCTTGATGATCACGCCGCTGTAGCGCCCACTAGGAGCTGAATCCCCGCCCAAAGTGTCAGCAACCTCTGGCTGGGGATTCAATTCCCAGTGTCAGCTAGAGCAGTGCGATCAACAAGGAAGGGGTGTGCGATCTACAAGGGAGGGGGTGGTGCTGCAATTTACAGGGGGTGGTGGAGCGCTCACATTGGAGGCAGGTGGTGCTGCAATCTGCAAGGGGGTGGTGGGGCGCTGCGATCTACAAGAGAGGGGGTGGTGCTGCGTTCTACCAGGTGGGATACGATGTGCAAGGGGGTATGGGACTGTCTACATGGGCACTGTGGCACTATATTGGGTGGGTGGCACTATCGCTACATGTGGGCACGGGCACTATGCCACTATATGTGGGCACTGGGGCACTATCTACCCTGACAAATGAAATATATTATTTTTTTTTTTTGTTTTTTTTTACGGCCATGAAAGACGGACTGGAAATGGATGAGAATTTGGAGACACCGATGCAAAATGGACATGAAAAACTGACCATCGATCAGTTTTTAATGCCCATTTTTTTTTTCACTGTTGTGTGATTGTCACCTAAATGACTATGATGCCAGGAGTCCCGTTCACATGTACCGTGATCGGGCCGCGAAATCCGGCTGACGCACGGACCATTTTTCACGGTCCAATCACAGTTGTGTGAATCCGGCAATGTCGGAGACCAGCTGAGGTGGTAAGAGGTAGAGAGGGATGTTAGGGCACGCAGTGCCTCATTGATTATAGATGGTTAACCTGTTCCCTGCTGGGGAACACAGAAGTTATAATCAATTAGATAGAAATTTTTCCACTTATATTTATGATAAAAAAGAAAGTATTTGCAGAGGTTAAAAGTTGTGAAGTTACGTACAATAATTAAAGCAATATATGTTAAAAAGTTATTTATATAAAGAAACTGTATTAGGCTATGTTCACACGGAGTATTTTGGGGGAGGAATATCTGCCTCAAAATTCTGTTTGGAACTTTGAGGCAGATATTCCTCTCCCTGCACGCCGATTTTCGCGGCAATTATCGCGCCGTTTTTCGCCCGCGGCCATTGAGCGCCGCGGGCATAAAACAGCGAGAAATACGCTTTCTCCTGCCTCCCATTGAAGTCAATGGGAGGTCGGAGGCGGAAGCGCCCGAAGATAGGGCATGTCGCTTCTTTTTCCCGCGAGGCAGTTTTACTGCTCGCGGGAAAAAGACGCCGACGCCTCCCATTGAAATCAATGGGAGGCGTTCTCGGGCCGCTTCTGCCGAGTTTTGCGACGCGGTTTCCGCGTCAAAAAACTCGGCAAAATACCCCGTGTGAACATTAAATCTCTTGGTATTACTGTTAAATAAACAGCAAAAAAAAATAAGAAAATTGAGATTCAAATTGAAAATCGCCCAAAGTGTTGAAAAAAATCTACATTTAATTTTTGGGCATAATCACCCAGACCTAGCTGATCGTTGCCCTGTTTATGGGAACGAGCGTTCTGTGAAAAGTCCAGTGTAAAAGTCCCAAATTGGTTGTAGGACTTATAGGCTCAAAATTAGAAGTGAATGACCAAAAACCCTATAAACTTTTAACATCAGATGCAGTTTCGATGATAGGAGACAAATGGGGCATTTTCTAACCTTTCACCAATTCCAAACAGAATATGCATCTTTCACAATACGAGGCCTCATATGATTAAATACTTTAAAAACTGCTGAGAGATAAACTTCTAAAACTGGCTAAAATATCCATATATAATCAACTGCTTAATAAAATTTAATCCACATTTTTTTATTTCGTCCTGGGAGAGGGAATTAAATATTTCATTAACAGAAAAAAAAAATCTTGCGAATCTTAAAACATCCTTATGGCTACTCCCGCTGTATACGAGTACAGGAGAACCACTATAAGCTTTTAGCCCGCTGGTATAGAACATCAGAAGCTTTAGTTCAGATGGGGCGATCATCTTCTAAGAAATGCTGGAGAATTATTGAAACAGGCTCTTTAAAACACATGAGGTGGAGCTATACTCGCAACCAAGCCATTCCGAAAGGGATGGAAAATAAAAAATACAAATGAGATGCAAATAGAGGATAGTTATAGGCTGGGTTCACACGTAGCATTTTTCTCCCGAGCTGTTAAATGCATCTAAAAAAAAAAAGTGTTTTTCTCCTGAACAGTTTAAAATCGCAACATAAAAACACAACATGTGAACCCAGCCTTATACCCTGAAATAATTTGCTTAGATCTGGGTTCAAGGCATTGTTTAACGACCGTTTTCTCCACCCACAACTAGAACGCGGCATGATAAACTGAACAGCATATATACATTAGAAGAAAATTGTGGTTGGGTCGTTGATAGGTGTGCACAATTCTTCGAAACTTGGAAGCCATCAGCCTTATATAATAATGATGGGGGAAAAAAACGCACAGACCAGAAGTGATAAAGTACGTAGCGGAGCTTCATGTCCATAAAATAAAATCTGTAACTGCTCTCACCGCCCCATTGCAGGTGGAAATGTTTTTTTCCCTAGTACCGAAAAACTCATTTAGGCCAAACTAGTCTTGAAGGACTTTCATACTGTAATGAATACTGAAATGTGATCTTTCTGGTGTAATGAAAGATTATATAATATACATTGTAGTGTCCCAATCCCATATACGTTCCTTTGTATCCCCCCACACTTGCCTTAACACGTTACGTGCATTGCAAGTAATGTTGTTACTGCTATATTGTATTAGGCTTTTATAAAACTAAAAAACTTGGAGACAATGAAGTAAAAGTAGTCCTTCTATACAACACAATGAAGGTCCGGATCATTAGATTGGAGCCAAAAAATGATGCTTCTGCATGTTCTTCACCCTCTGAAACTAATATTATCGCATAATAAACTATGAACTGATCATTTATTATAAACCACTATCAATTACTAAACAAAAATTCCCGGACCACTGCGGTCCGGTTCGGCCCAAAAATTCCTACATCCCTGAAAGCACCATGGCAGAAGACGGCTGTACATCTTTGTGGAACTGAAGGGCATCATTCACTAGGTGATTATTAGCTTGATGCACGTTTCTCTGCTCATCTCCATCTGTTATCCACACAGAAAGCACCGAGGCAAAGCCGCTTCCAATTTGATCTCCCGCAGCAATGTTGAGATCCAGCCACGATTTACAGCGGTTTCATCACATCAAAGTATCTCTGTATTATTCCTAGATGTCTTCAACTGCAGACCACATAAAAACTCACCATCACCACAATCATAATGTGCAAAAAGTAAACACCGAGCCAGGCAGGCATCATCTATCATGTTCTGCAGGTCCTGCTAGGCTGCCCGATGACCTTACTGTTGGCTAGCTGTCAGGGACAATAGGAAAAACTTCACTTACAAATAAAGCTCATTTAAAAAAGAAAAAAAAAATGCATTGAGAGATTTAGTGGAAAGCACGTAATGTGGTCGCTTTATTATTATTTTCTGAATATCTGGAAACCATGATGCAGCCAGGGTGAGAGTGTAGATATCTTGCAATGCTTAGACCTTATACACACATAGTCGTGTGCAAGAGGTAGTCCGGTGGCTAGTTCACAGGGACTACGTGTACCGCCGTACCATGCTCTGTCGGGTGCCGTATGTAAATTCTCATTGCTTCTAGTGAGAACAGCTCCATAATATGGCAGTCAATGGAGAATGGTATTTTTTGTTTTCCGTATTCTTATTGAATCTGACAGAGAAAAGCCTACGGAGATACAAGGTGGCCCAATACTCCAGGATGGCTGATCTATTATGGCTCTGTACAGAACAAAACTATAAAATGGTAAAGTGTATGAGACCTTAACAGAAACCAATTATATCTTTTGTTCCCTATTATCAGCCATTGGAGGCGAAGAACAGTCTAAAGTCCCTTTTACATGGCCCGACTATTGGGCAAACAAGCGTTCACATGAACGCTCATTCCCAATCATTGCCCTGTGTAAACAGGGCAATGATCAGCCGATGAACGAGCAAATGCTCATTCACAGTCTGATCATATTGTTTATGCAGCATAAAATATTATCGTTGTCGGCAGCACATCTCCCTGTTTTGACAATGGGGTGGACAGGATGGAAATGTAAGAGGAGCGATCGTAGTAACGATCGCTCGTCCCTATGCATCGCTCCTTGTGAAAGGAGCGAACCAGTGCCAATCAAGGAGCTGCCTTGCTGATCGTTGCACATTTACATGGCCCTCGTCAGGTTGTGTGAGAGGACCCTAACGTGTGCGCGCGCGTGTGTGTGTGTGTGTGTGAGTGTGAGTGTGTGTGTGTGTGTGTGTGTGTTATTGACAGAGTGCAGAAATATATTTGTACCCCCCATGCTATATACTTAGTTTACTGATCAGTCTCCCTGATTCCAGCACTGTTTGGATTTATTTTTCCCCTGGACTCACTTGTTCCAGAGAGATGTCCCACTGTTGTGTTGGCTCCCTATATGTTAATTTGCTGTGGTTAGCTAACAGGGCATTAACTACCATCAAGCTGCTTCACACGGATTGGTCAACATCAGATGCAGGGAAGCTAGTTCCACCCCATTGGCTAAACTACAGCAAATTCGGATAAAGGGAGCCAACACATCAGTGGTCCATATCTGTGGAACAAGGGGGGGGGGGGGGGATCCAGGAAAAAAAAACAAAAAAACAGCACTAATCAGGGAGCCCGTGCTATTCAGGTCAGTCAACCAGTTCAACTTATATGACCTAGTGAAAGGTCCTCTAAAAGGACTTGTATTTACTGGTTGTAGTTTTATTTTTTTCTATTGAAAAACTCGACAAAGCTGGAGTCCATGAAGTAACACTGGGCCTGAGCAGATTCATAATTCATACATATTCCCACAACATCCTGGGTGAGAGTATATCCATGCAAAATTAAACTGAAAATCAATGGCATGGTATACGGCAGACACAGCTCTTATTTAGCACATTACCCATCCTTGGGACCTGTGCGGGAGAAAAAAAAAAAGTGAAGCCATTTGCTAGATCAACCACTATTGATCAGCCTCAAAGTGAGAGAGAAGCTCTCCATCTGTCAAGCTTTAAACTGCTTCAATCTGACAAAGACGGCTGAACAATACCTGCCAGACAGGCCTATTCAGAGAGCGGGCGAGAGCAGCACATCTTCACCTATACAAGAGGGTTGTGAAGTATTTTATTTCAGCTATTATACAGCGGTGTAACAGGCGGCATTGTTCTATCCAAGAAAGGAGTGGGGCCCTTGTTCCGCCGAGATGAAGCAGGCCGGCTTGCCCTTGTTAGCACTCTGCAATGATGTTTGCTGTGTACACACGATTAGTAGCGGCTCAGAAAACGGGGTGAGGATCGCTGGCCTATATAAAGAGCCAAGAAACACCTCTCATACACAGAACAGGAGATGCCTCCCACAGGCATGGCTTGTGTTCTTCACGTTCACTTCGGGCAGAGTTTTACACACCACGATAACGTGGCGCAATTTCATGGATGTCACTCAGATGTGCTGGCGGACTCCATTTTCCTGGAATCCCTTCCTACCCTGACTCAAGGGAGGGCTAATCACAGGGAAATGGATACCCAACCACAAAATGGCTGCTGTCAGACACGGGCATGCTCATTTTACTGTAATGCAGTTTCCCATGGACAGGTGCTTGGAGAAATGAGCTGGCATCTACCATGCAAAATTTACCATGGAAATGTGTGACACGACACAGCATTTCCTGCTGAGATAATCCCCAGTAAATACGGTAAAGTCACTGGAGTCATCTTTAAAAAAAAAAAAAAAAAAAAATACAACGGAGCTATTTCTTAGTTAACAGCAAATCCGCCAAGTGAAGGATGTCCTGCTCCTTTATTGCTGTGTAATGGGGAAGATTTGTGAAACTCCCTGCATGTCCTAATCTGGTCCGTTTTTGCGGATCTGACTCGACCCATTGAGGTCTAAGTCAACCGTGTGCGGTCTGTTATTCATGCATCAGTTGCTGGAGAAAAAGTAAAGCAAAACCAGGAAGATATTTCAGAGCAGAAACATGGACGAGAAAAACGGTCGTCACATCGAAACCACAACAATGCAACACAGACCGTCATATTCATGAAAAACTGCCCATGTTTTTGCAGACGCAAATCGAACGCATCCGTGTGAATGAGGCCAAACATGTAGAAACTAAATGGCAACCACATCTATGGTCATGCATCTTTTCTAGAAACACAACCACAAGAGGCCATTTTTTTTTTCTTTCCAATTTTAGGATCAAGTTTCAGTGATAAATAAAAGTATTGTGTAATAAGGGAAAGCACCATTGATGATGCGTTACACTAAAGAGCCCGGTAGTAATTGAAAAAGCAGAGGGGGACAAATATTCTGATCTGGCTCTTCAAATAAAGAAAGCGCTATGAAGCGGAGCTCAGTTATCTGCGCCGCAGGCGAAAATCTGGCTACAGGCCTAAGCGAGGACTTTTATTAAACGAATCCTGCGGTACTGGATAGTTTTTAAAGTATGGTGTCACTATAACAGAGATCCCTGCTGAATCCTAATGAGCGTCTCCCACACACTCAGCAGCTGCAAAAATCACTCGCGTTAAAATGACACAACTGGGCTTAGACGCCGACATGCTCTTTTCCCCCCAATCACCCTGGGGCGATCCCTAGAAATCTTGCTCCTGTCTGGCAGTCCTGGCCTCTCTCAGCTGGTGTGGCTGTCATAAGGAATAGACAGCAATATCTGGAAGGATGACAAACACATGGGTCAATGACAAGGAAGAGCCAATAGCTGTCAAGGAAGAAGCCAAATTCGTGTATTTCAATCTAACTAATGTCGCCTCCGCTCCTGGCCTATCGGGGGGAACGGGCAGGAAAAAGGGTGGCCTGGATATCTGGGCAGCTGATAACGGGTTAACGTTGATAGCAGAACACAACACAAGTGAGAAATAGAGGTTATAACCTCATCTGCCAGAAAGGCAGGATGATACACCAAGCCTCCGTTCAGGACAATGAGCACAAAGGAAGCATTGATATAACATCAGCTGGCAGAGGAGCATCCTCACTAGCGCCGCTTCCTTACTCATTAACCCTCAGGGCCAATGAACATGTTTATAGAATATAAATATATATGAGTTATGGAAGGAGCAGGCTAGGTCAGCTGACAGATGCATTACGATCACCGAATCCCAAGCGCCAGCGTTTCATCCCGATACGGCAAGGGAACGTTAACCCGTTTGATGCCCAGGTCAAATGACGGTTAGCCGGAAAATCAGGAAACGGGGGGGCCTGCAAAACAAACGGCTCAAACATTTCAATTAACCTTCCTGTAAGCTAACCGCCAGTATATACCGTGTCACACCACACATCCCTTTCTCTAGAAGAAATGCAATGACCAAGTGCAATCCTGAAACCATTCAAATCCTGTCGGAGGTCAACAGAGGCAAGTGTAGCAGTGAACTCTTCATTGACATGCACAGAGCTCGATAGATCAGAGATCTGCATGCAGTTATCAAGACTTGCAGCTTTCAGGCCAGGTTCACACAATGCAGTTCAGTTTTTGATGCATTATTAGATCTAGATATAAAACCGGCATCAAAATGCAAATTGTAATCTGGGTCTTATGCACAATTGTGCTCAAATGGTAGTAACATTTCAGGTGAATTCAGCAGATATCCTACTCTATTTAATAGGCCATCTATAAATGACCATCCCTAACTATCAGGGTATGTTCACACACACTATTTACGGACGTAATTCGGGCGTTTTTGCCCCGAATTACGTCCGAAATAGCGGCTCAATAGCGTTGGCAAACATCTGCCCATTCATTAGAATGGGTCTTACAATGTTCTGTGCAGACGGTCATTTTTTTTACGCCCCGCTGTCAAAAGGCGGCGCGAAAAAAAGACGTCCGCGTCATAGAAGTGCCTGTCACTTCTTCAGACGTAAATGGAGCCGTTTTCCATTGACTGCATGGAAAACCAGCTCCATTTAACGTCCGTAATTGACGCAGCAAAAAGCGCCTCAACATGCCATTACGGCTGAAATTACGGTGCTGTTTTCTCCTGAAAACAGCCTCGTAATTTCAGCCGTTACGGACGCTGCCGTGTGAACATACCCTTAAGGTGTGTTCACAAATAGCATCATTGCCGCAGATTTCTTATCCGGGTTTGCAGGCGGAAAATTAGCCGCATATTACGGTAGCAGCGAAGTTTGTTAAATTGTATTTACCTCATCCACGCGCAGTAGAAAACTTCAGTGCAAAAACGAACCTGCGGTGCAGATTTTGCGGCGGAATTGTTGCGCATTTGCTGCAGATTTTCCCCATTGAGTTCGATGGCAAAGGCAAAAATCTGCGACAAATTTTTTGTTGCTGAATAGCTGCATTTCTGCAGCAAAAATCCCTAGAAGGGGGGGGGGGGGGGGGGGGGGGGGGGGAAACTATACTTTGAAGAAAAATAAATAAAAAATACCATATTTATCACCCCTGGCACTCCAATAGCGATGCGTTCCTGCTCCCCCAGGCTGGGCTGTGATGAACAGGCCTTTTGGGATGACGTTTTGTCCTATGTGACCGCAGCAGACAAATCTCCAGATGCAGCCTCACACGGGAATACACAAATCAAGAGACCAGCTTGCAGTGGCAAATCCGGCCAAAAACCTGCATCAAATCAGACATGATAGGTCCTAATCTTCTGCTGCAAATCCGACCCATGTAAACATACCCTAAAGGGTACCTCCGCAAGTAACGGATTTCCTGCAGTCTATCTGAAGCGTTTCCGCCGTAAAATCTACACGCGTCTTGTGCAGATTTTGCTGCGTTTTTCACCCCTTCCACATTGAAAAAGGGTGAAATTCGCTGTAAACGTCCTGAACAGAATGAGCGTGCGGTGGTTTGAAAATCTGCAGCATACTTTGATCTCCGTGCGGAAAACGTTTAGCAACATGTGGATGAGATTTTTTTTTTAAGTTGCCTGCAACAGTCTTCCGCTACGGATTTTTCCGCACACAACAAATCCGCTACGTGCGCAGGTGGCCCTATAATTTCCCCTATCGATCAGAATTAGTAGATTTAGCACGTTTGATTAAGAAAGTGAAGGAAAAAACAGATTTCTTACAAACAGAGGATACCAAAACGGTTATGCCGTATTAGTACCCACTGAAGACTGAATTAAAACGGTCAATAAATGATCAGTGCTATAGCACGCCATTATAGTAAAGTAGTACGATGAAAACCCAAACCACGTTCCTGCCCGACAAACCCCAGGGTAATATCTGGATGGATTATCACTGGACACACGCACATAATCACAAATGTAGTACGGCAGCGCTAATGAAGAGCTTTGCTTCCTCGCAGAGAAGGGGACAAACACTGCTGCCATATCACGCCAAGCCATCAGCGATTCCAGCTGACTGTGGAAATCAATAGCCCCTTGTGGGGATGGGTGGAAACCGTACTAGCTGTACATAACCTGCAATAAATCAATTTGTTGCTATGGTGAACATGAATTTTCAGAACAGAGGGAGCAAGTGGGACCAAAAACAAAACAAAACACAACATACAAAAAAAACGCAAGATAATACCATCACAATATATATATATATATATATATATATATATATATATATATATATATATATTCAATTCTGTAAACCTTCACATACCTTCAGGTCCTATTACACAGCCCGATATGGGCCGAGAAAACTAGCGCTGATCAACAAGACCGCTAGTTGATCGGTGCTCATTTGCTCCTTTTACTAGGAGCAATGATTGAATATGTCGTATGTGGGGAGCAATGATTGGATATGTCGTATGTGGGGAGCAATGATTGGATATGTCGTATGTGGGGAGCAATGATTGGATATGTCGTATGTGGGGAGCAATGATTGGATATGTCGTATGGAGGGGAGCAATGATTGGATATGTCGTATGGAGGGGAGCAATGATTGGATATGTCGTATGGGGGGGCAATGATTGGATATGTCGTATGGGGGGCAATGATTGGATATGTCGCATGTGGGGAGCAATGATTGGCTATGTCGTATGGGGGGAGCAATGATTGGATATGTCGTATGGGGGGAACAATGATTGGATATGTCGTATGGGGGGAGCAATGACTGAATATGTCGCATGGGGGGAGCAATGATTGGATATGTGGCATGAGGGAGGGGAGCAATGATTGGATGGGGTGGGAGCAATGATTGTATATGTCGTATGGGGATGCGTGATAGTTACTAGGATCGCTCGTCCCCATACAATTTAATCACGTTGGCAGCACATCTCCCTTTTACACAGGGAGATGTGCTGCCAATGAGATTTTCTGCTGCATAAACGAGAAGATCAACCGTTGTCCAAGTGTTTTGTCGTTCATCAGCTGATCGCCGCCTCGTTTGTACAGGGCAATGATCTGGATTGAGTGTTCATGTGAACGCTTGTTTGTTCATTCATTGGCCCGTGTAAAAGGGCCCATCTACAGAGTTTGCTCCAATTGTATTTAGTCTATTCGTGAACCAGGGGGATCAGAATAAACACTCACATTGTGTCCTGCCTGAAAAGGACTGTATTTTAAATTGTGCGGCAGTGCATTGAATTGCAAAAGTAAAGCTAAAACCCAAAATAAAAAAAAAAAAGGTTTTGACAAAATGAAAATTCACGAAATATAAAATATAAAAATAATTGCGATGAATACTGCTGCATAAGCGAAACCTGCACTACTATTTTTACTATGATTTGCTGTGGTTTTGCAGTTAGCACGGCAACAAAACGCAGTCAGCGCAGCAAAACCACATGGTGTGAATAGACCTTTAGAATCATCTCCACAGAATGGTGTTGGTCCATGGAGCTATATGGCATTCTAAACTGTATTATGTGAGGAAACCATTTGGTGGGTTGAGTGAACAAGAACAACATGTTCCCATCACAGTCATGTCTGCACCGTCATGGAGAATACAGTAACACGTCATCACTGTAGGCACAGACGTATGTACCTTTCCAGGATACATTCAAGGAGGTCATGGCATAGAGGGCAAAAAGAGGCAGAAAATAATCAATCCACTCCAAACCACTACAGATATACAGCGAGAGTCCATCTGTGAGGCACAAGAATTTAATATTATTCATTGCAAGAATAAAAAAAAAACGTAATGTACGGATTTAATTCGAACGGTGGAGGGGGGGGGCTCCTTTCCGCCACGCAGTCTTCTGTCACTATTTTATGACTTGTAGGTGAAAAGCTGTATATTAATAGCTGCAGCAATGTCTGTTGAGCTTCTGACAGCACCCTGTAATTCTGCTGATTGGCAGGCGAGTGTTCTCCATGTACCAGACCGGACGCGGGTGGCATAAAATCGCTTGCTATCAAATACTGGGCGAGCCAGCATTACTGCTGAAAACTCCCAAGAGGCTGCTTGAGAAAATGCAGAACCTCATCTGAGTAAGTATGTGTAACCTTTCAGTCTTCCTCCCAAAACAGAGGGCTTAAAATCACGAGCATGGCTGTAACCTCAGTAGGCTAAATATGTTATTTGTATTAAGCTCTGCGTCACGCAGAGAGAAGGGCTGTGAAGCTGGGGAGTGCAGGGTAGGTAATGACACATGATGGCGCAGACAGCCATTTATTTTCTCTATGGTACAAGCTGCTTCAGCATTCAGAGCTATTGTTATCAACTTGTGTGACTCGTGTTCAGCAGAAACCATCGGACGTGAAATGGCTTTTTATGATCTGTTTGGCCAACAGCAAATATTTATCTGCACATACAAAGGATCCCGGCCAACACAGGATATCAGATCAGAAAATACGGTCAGCGTGTAAAATCATAAGGCGTGCTAAGAGGAGACGGCAATGTACCTAGGTCCGGTCAACTGGAGAAATAGGAAAATATGAAGGTTTTGTAACCCAAGCAAAACATAAAGGGGGACAAGCAATGTATTATCAATTACAACACTTAGATCAGGGGTTCCCCAGAACAGTCGCAAGACCCATCTTGTTTATAGTAGAGACAGAAAACAGATTTCAATTTCAGAGATGCATGGCCAAAACACATCTCAGCCTGAATATAGAATTCTAGAATGTTATACCTCCCCCTCTACACTAGGGGTCAGCAACCAGCAGTACTTCAGCTGTTGTGAAATGACAACTCCCAGTGCGGCTGTCAGGGCATGCTGGCAGTTGTAGTTTTACAACAGCTGGAGTACCGCTGGTTGATGACCCCTGCGCTCTACACGAAGCTTCTTAGAGATAGGAAAAGTTGTTTAGGGGTACCTCAATGGTTATAATATTGGGAAAGACTGACTTAGGTAAAAATAAAGTGTAAAAAAAACAACATAAACTTAGTCCCCCCCCCCCCCCCCCCATCACATCACATTTATGCGACACACACTAAACGTGTCCATAAGACTCCATTAACCCAACGGAGGCCAAGATGTTGTTGTTTTTTGTCGGAAGGAAAAAACATGGTGTGAAGGGACCGTACATGTGAATAACGCAAGACCTTCAGAGGAGTCAACACAAAAAGTTCAGTTCTGTCATGAGGCAGGCGCACTTTATGATGGCCATAATGAGTTATTACATAGTGGGTATTAGGTTTCCCAACTATACAACCCCAGAAACAGATATTGGTGGGAGGAGGGAAAACCGAGCAGCAAAGTGTATTTATGCAACATGAGGGAAATCCGGAACGTCAGTGGCGCTGCGAACCAGCTTTGCTCTGAGCCATTCGGATTAGTTGAAAGATGCTGAGAGACATCCAACTAGTCAGACCAAGAGGTGGACAGCCACTTGTCTAATGAAAGTGGATATACATCTGTACTGGTTACCATGTAACTGATAGATACAAGTTCAATTACTTATATCCCCTGCTGGATCAAAAAAAATAGGATTAACTAATGAGGGATAGCCCCTCTTAAAATGTAACTTATTAAATTATAAATAAAATGTAAAAAAAAACCTTGAAAAATACAAAAACACCCTGATGTTGGTGTTCTGTTGAATACTGTTCGGGAAATCAGGACGTACCAAAGACTCAAAAAATAAGTATTGCAATACTGGATACTAAATCTTTGAAACAAGAACGCCCTATCGTTGAGTTAGCTCCCAGGCAGAATGGCATTTATCCTCCCAAGTGTCCGCCCTATGGATGTTAGGCCATTGGAGACTCATCACACCTGTATAAAGCACCTGTCCCTGGTAGCAACCAACCAAAGGCTATTCAGGTGCTCTGAAAAGAGCGACCCCTGGTTGATTTGAGTCCGAGTCCTGTATTCTATATATCCCTATAATATAGCTTCAACATGTTGTTTCGCCAGTAATTTTAGCTGGCTCATCAGGAAGCAAACGGATATAATGACGGAATTCAGAGTTAATAGAGGGGGTCCTCTGTTCAGGATCCTTCTCTCTTGGCCTGCGTAGAGTCGTTACAAAGAGCATCTTCTCACTCTGGAGGCTCTCCTTCCTGCGCTGTAATACTTAATTTAGCCTGTGGAGGCGCTGCAGGGAAATCAAACACTTATTGCCAGGTTTTCCCACAGCTCACTGCGGATCACTGGGATTCCCAGGATGAGACACTTTGCGATCAGCTTATTGGCAAGGATCCTTTTAACAAGTAGGGATTGTTCAAAACTGAGAACCCCTTTAAGTCACTACCACCTGACAAATAGATGGAATTTTTAGGAACTTAAAATAGTTGCTTTCACTATGTACAAGTGAGCACAACAGCTAGGGGAGGGTGTGCTATAGATGAATATCCAGTTCAGATGTATGCACCAACGACGTGAAGTATATTCCTTGGACAATTCATGTTCTACTTTGAAAGCTTTGACTTGTATATTGATGAGGACGTTATGACGACTAAGGAGTGGTATCATTCTACAAAACCTGCGCTGAGAAAACCACAGCATACAAATTATTATTTAATAACGGATTTTTCTATTAGCACATTGCAAACAGCAAAAACATGGTTGTGTCAACACCGATCATACATTGTATTTGAGAGAATTACTTCCAGGCACACCAGTGAATGCATGACAATGGCTATTGTGTGTATGTATATATTTGTTTTCCCCAGACAATTGCGTGCTTTTTTTCTTTAACATATGTTTCGTCAGTCCAGGGACACTGAGCCATTATAGATATGTTGGGCTTTTTTCCAAACCAAAACCGCAAAAATTAGAATTGTCAATTTGTGTTCTAAAGAAAAGCGGTCAAAGAAAAACTGAAACGAAGATTTGTGTTAGTAGTATTCGTTTATCAAATACTATACAGCACCGTTACTGTGAAACCATAAATATATGCTCACATTTGATAGATATACATTCTACATAAAGAGTTAAGTCATTGCAAATACATTGTATTACTAATGGATTTATACACATATTGAGGCCCTATTACACCGGCCGATTTTGTCCGGGGCAGCAAGCGTCGATCAACGAGACAGCTCGTTGATTGGCACTAGTCTGCTCCTGTCACACGGCGCTACGGATGGGGACGAGCGGTCGTTACTTCGATCACTCGTCCCCATACATCATCATCATGTCGGCAGCGCATGTGCTGCAGACAACGATAATATTTGACTTTGTTCATCTGTATCGTTTTAAGAAACGTTTGCTCGTTCATCTGCTGATCGCTGCCCTGTTTACACGGGGAAATTATCGGCAACGAGCGTTCTATGAACGCTTGTCTGTCCGATAATCGCCCAGTGCAAAACCTCCTTTAGTCAAGAGCGACCTTTACAATTCTGCTGATTGTTACTGGAATCAGTCAACAGCTTGTTGACAGACACACCCCTAACAGTTTAGCTGAACTTCTTTAATGCAAAGCTCTGTGCACTGAACTCTGGGAGTTCATTTTTCCTGTATCTGATTACTGTACTTTATCTAGAGTAAAGACGTCACTTCCCAAAAAACTGATCACCAGAGCCACATCATCACCTAAACAAGCAGTGGAATTCTGGGAGATTTAACATCAAGTCTGCAGAAGTGAAAACAAAGCTGTGAATATAAATTGACTAACACAGGTTGTAACTCAGGATCAGTAAAAGTATTAATCTAATTTATTTCCAAAATTACTGAACTTTTATATGGATTATATCTGATTGTAAACAACAACATGGTGTTCAAAGGTTATATGGGCTTTCCAGGACATAAACATGATCGCCTATCCTTAATGTTTAATTTGTGGGGCTCCAACCCCGATGATGAGCACAATGAAGTGGCTGCGGTGCTCCTGCGAGTGCCATATCCCCTTTATTTTTACAGACACAGCGGTTCGTCCGTATGGGTGGCTATGTCTGGTACTGCAGCTCAGTCTGATTTACTTGTCGCATTCATTGGTGTACTTATTCTCTAGTCCTTCGAGCGTCAAATACTACACAAAACGGTTGATTATGACATTTTTGCCTCTGAAGACAGAAATGTTATTTTTAGCAACGAACATGGGACATCATGTAAAGGAAATCCCGTCATTACAATGTCACAGAGAAAACATCCTGCAGAATGGCAAGGATAAGGGCTTGCAAACTTGTTGAATGGAAACGTATAAATGCCTCTTATTATTTGCTGTATCTATAAAGATGCAAAACAGGGCGGAGCTTAGCTGTCACATGACACTATAATTTACCATCCATATGCTCTTTAGTAAAACAAAACCGGCAGCCCATATGTTCATAGCTTTGCCTGCACATTTACGGAAAGCACTTATTTCAGAATCCCTAACCCAGCTATCATTACAATCCGTGCAATTATGTTTTTCAATGATACACTAAATGCTTTTATATTCCTAAAGGTAGAATTTTCATTAGAAAACGTAGATGAAACAAACAACTTTATTGCTGCCATTTCAAGAGAGCAAATTGCACATTATAGAAGTATCTTACCTCCCGGCTTGTACACCATATCGTCCTCTGTGACATAAGACGTAATTTCCCCATTGGTGGCCCTTTCGTATCGGGACTTCTTCTTTGGAAGCTTTTTCTTATTTTTCTTGGCAGCCTCCTCTGCCGTCGTGCCATTGTTTTCATTATCCTCATCTTCACTGTGGTCACTCTCGGCATAGTTTTTGGCACCGCCTTCAAGTGTGCAGCTGCGCCGTGGTCGCGAGTTCTCTCCATCGCGGGTTTTATCCCGCTTTTCTCTCTCCCGATCCCGGTCCCGATCCTTGTCTTTATCTTTCTCTTTGTCGGCCGTCATGATTCGCCACGTGCCTTCTTCTGTCCTCTCACGGCTGGGCCTCCGTGAAAGGTAGACAGTGAGCCTGGGCTTCAGTCTTCTGAATTTATCACGCAATTCCAGGAAAAATTGGACCACTCCAACAACCCCAGCGCTTCAAAAAGCTCTGTGCAAAGGAGAATAAAAATAAATAAATAAATTGTAAATCAACCCGTTCACATGCAGTTATCTGGTATTAAGAATCATTCAAGGATGCAAGTGCTACACAATATCACATCAATGCTCATACCCTACGTCAATAGCCTTGACTACAAAGAGAGAAAGACATTTCTATTATAACATACAACATAAAAACAGTCACTACTTGTGTGAGAGCCACACTAAAAAACTGTGCAATGAATAAAAATATTTACTACTGGAATCTAGAAGCCTATTTCCCCGATTGGGAAAAATGGGTGACGACAAACGCTCCGACCCTCCAGTTCTCCATAAAAATTTTACATAACATGGGAAATGTATCATGAAAGTACCTTCCATTTTAGCGTTTCTACTGACGATCCGCCGATTTGCCTGCATTCATCTAAAATGGCCACAAACCTCAGAGTCTACACTATGGACACTTTGCTTTGGGAGTCTGAGACACTTCCTCCTGCTCTTGGCTGGACCAGCACTGATGACATTCGCACTGTGTCCATCCTGTGTCTTCTAGTGCGGACGTCATCAGCGCTGGTCCTTTTTGACTTAGACTCTCGAAGCACAGTGTGTATAGGATAGACTAAGAAGCTAGTGGCCATTTTGGATTAATGCAGAAGGGTCGGGCATTGGCGGAGCCGTGGTAGAAATACTAAAAAAAAAAAAGGAGAACACCATGTACTTTAAATATACATTCCCCATATTATGCGAAAAAAAGTTTTATGGCGAACGGGAGGGTCGCTTTAACAGAGTTATCTCAAACTGTTGAATGGCTATTCTGTCTGGATATGGGAGAAAGGATGTATCGCTGCATAGTCTGCAAATGCTGCTCAAAAATAGGTTTACCGGAGAAAACGTCTACTTTCTTGGTGGCGCACCATTGCTTTATTAGTGAGAAAAAGTCAAAATACCAGTCCTATGACCCAACCCTCCCCCCATCACAATGCAGAATACAGAGACTCCAGCAGCTGCTCATCTTTGCATCTAGGTCTATTCTTGCAATAATTTTCCAAGGATACGAAGCAGAAAAAAGAAATGTATACAGAGAAAACGTCAATTTCCAGGTTGGTGTGACTGAGCCAAACCAGAACCGTCCAACGGAGGCCATTGGAAAGAGAAGACCATTTTAAGGTGATCGGATTTTTATTGTAATGTAAACTAAGCGGGTCATGAGCCAGCTGCCATTTACCGGCTCTTTCCTGCCTATGAATCACAACACAAACATTTGCACTGATTTGTTCACTTCTAATACAGAACACAGTTTCCTCTCCTGCCTTCCTGTTGAAAGTCCATGAAGCTAAACAGACCCACAGGCCTCACGTATCTTCCCTGGGAATCTTAGAAGTCTTCTTCTGAGTGTTCCTTTCGAGGAGGGGGAGTGAAGTACTGCCTCAACAAGCTGACAACATGCGTCCACCGGATCATGGACTTCCTCAAGCAGATCAGATTTCACCCCCACCCTCCTCTTCTTCCATCTTGGCATATGTTTTCAAAATGATGAGCGGTTCAGAAAGATTGACATCCCGAACAATACATCTATTTATATGGCGTAATACCCCACACATTGGAGCGCTCCCAGCACAGCTGACGACAGGAGCTGCAGGGCCTGTGATGGGAAAAAGAGCACAATCGTTGAGCAGACGGGATCTAGTATTAAGCACCTTATTAGGATTAAGCCTCCGTGATCCTGGAGGAAATGCTGTGTGAATTAATCCTTTATTGCCTTCACAGATTCATATCTCCACCAGTCCCTGAACACTTTGTTCTTGCACAATGTCAGCTAACTGAGCCTGAACACAGCGCAGCGCCTTTGCCTGATATTCCTTTCCATTGTCCTCTTAGGGGAGATAAAATCGTTAACGGCTGTCATCTGTACCGTGTGCCCGAAAGTGTATCATCACTGCTGCCTTTACCCACAAAGAGGAAAACAAGATACAAAAGCGTGCCACCTCCAGTGTCCTTGGTTCATACATACGGGTATAACTTATTAATTCACAAAACCTCAAGAGGTTTCAAATTAGACGCAATACTAAGGCTACATGCACACGACTGTTTGTATCTTGCGGCCCGTAATCAACAGATTTGTTGACCATTTTTTGGCAATCCATGTCTCATCAGTATGTCCTCAGCATCTGTTCTGTAGGTCTGTGGTTTTCACGTCGCTATAGACTTGAATGGGCAAGACCGAGCCACAAACACGCAAGAGTGCAAGAGCTGAAGAGGAGAGCACGCATGCGCGCTCTCCTTTCCCCAGCTCTTACACTGTCCGTAGCAGTGATACGCCCCCCTTGTCAGTTCGGCAGACAAGTACAAGACTGATCTCTCACAAGAGATCAGTCTTGTCCTTGTCTGCCGCTGAAGAGTGAGAGCACGAGCGTGTGCACGCGTGCACACGCTCTCCTCTCTCCAGCTCTTGCTGTAAAGCTGTCTGTAGCTGATTGGACAGTGTCACAGCCATAGTAACACGCCCCCTTGCCAGTACACGCCCCATTGACAGTTCAGGGGGTTATTTAAATATCGGGCGCCATTTAAATAACGGAGGCAGGTAGAAAACAAAATGTAAAGTGCCCCAGGGTCTGTGCAGCCCTGCCCATTCCATGCTGTACATGTATGGGCAGGTGACAGGTTCGCTTTAATGGGCCTATTCACTACTTTCAATCATTTTGTGTCCTAGACTCGCCCATACAAGTCAATAGGGACGCAAAAGCAATAGACTGCGTGCGGTCCGTTTTTACAGATCTGTTGCCGAGGGACGCTGAATAGTAGAAAATTTTACGAACGTAGCAGTAGTAGAAGCTTGCGATCCGTTGATCGGACATGATCGTCTGAAGCAGCCCTGATGTTGCGTTGAAATCTGCAACGGAGGCTCCAATGCAGATGTGATCATTTTTTATGGGAAAAAAAATTGTGCAGCATGCAGCGCTATTTTTTTCCATCAAAACGATGGACACTATGATGGTACCCATTATACGTCAATTGTGTGACTGCCATTGGTGTCCATTGTGCGATTGATTCGTCACCGATTGAATTCCGAATGCAGATATGAACCTAACAAATCTAGTTAATGGCCTGACCAGAAAGGATCACCATTAGCGAATACGACGTAGGTTTAGATAGCACCAGGTGATTCAGTATAAGGGTGCATAAATAGGGGCCCAACCCTCTATAGTCTGTAGAAATTATTACGCACACCAATGGGGATAATTTTGCAGGTAAAAATTTTAATCTCTCATACCAGGGTGCAACGTTTCAGTCGTGGCACAGACCTTTTTCTTTTTCAAGCACTTCTATAGACTGGTAGGACAGCGTGACGACGCAAGGAATAGCCGTATACCGCTTGTGACTGCACCTTCACAAGCGGTATACCGCTATTCCTTACGCCGTCACGCTGTCCTACCAGTCTGTAGCAGTGCTTGAAAAAGGTCCGTGCCAAGACTGAAACGTTGCACCCTGGTATGAGAGATTAAAGATTTTACCTGCAAAATTATCCCCATTGGTGTGCGTAATACTTTGTACAGACCATTAGCGAATATCCACTTGTGTATGTTGTTCAGACTTTTGTAGCAGAAACTTATCTGTGAAAAATGTGAACGTGGAGCAATGCAAAGAAATTACACCCGCTCCCATATAGAGTTTTTCACGTGTAAAGTCTTACTCATGGCAAAGATCTCCCTGCATATGCCCCTGGCCTTATGACCGTCCTAATAGCAAGACATATCCAAGCCAAAATATCACATGTATTGCCAACGTTAGTCGAACATAAGAGTAGAAAGTGATCAGTGGCGTCTAAAAATCACTTTGCATGTACATTTTTTGAAAAGCCGAATGTCCCAGAGACACAAAAACTTTTCCTATGAAAGTACAGATTAGTAAGCAATGCGTCATCTATCACAGCAATCTAGGCAGTGCCCATTGGACAGGCCATCTATAAAGGGCAGAACATGAAGGCTCCTACAAACACAGGGGGTGTAGGTACGGTCTTAGCAAGGATCATGCCACAGATGATGCCATGAGGGCACCCCGACACAGGAAATCAGGGTAAATCAATGTAGGCTTCCCTAAATGAGCCTGGTATTAAGCTCTGCTGTTTCAGGCCGGCATGTATCCAAAACAAACGCTTGAAGATCCTTGCTCAAATCCCTAAGCCATCTGCACAACGTCTCAGTATAAAATGTTCCAGATACAGATCAGGCTGCACATCAAGAACTCTCCCTCTACAGCCCTCCAACATTACATCAAGGAGGAAGAATAAGGATTTTGGGGCAAGCAGGGTGTTTGGACGTGAACAACTGACAGAGAAGACAGCAAAGCAATCCAGAACCAGCGAGTTAAAAAAACCAAAACAATGGCCACAAAGGTATTAAGCGATATTTTCCAGGAGAAATGTAGTGCTAAGCTATTCCCTGCACCTCCAATTCAGACACCACAGGGAAAATCACAGATATGTAAAACGAAAACCAGCTGGATTGTGGAGTGATCTGCAAAGAATACATCAGGCGGACTATGAGACGAGGCAGAATATAAAACATATGATGGATATTCCATCTAAGCCAGCCATACTGTGAGAACTAATGATAATGTCCGACTACTCCCATTACTTGCAGCCCACACAGCATTGAGGAGAGGAGAATTGGGCATTTAAATATTTGTGGTTTACAGTAAACGAGAAGCAGCGTGTATTGGAAATGTGAGGTTACAGAACATGGTGCAGAGACTGGTTTCAGAGGAGCCATGCTGTGAGCGCTCAGCACTACCTGGCACCTTGTGACACTATCATTGTACCGCAGACACCGAGCATAAACAAATCAACCAGACAGGAATCCATCCAGTGCCGCGTCCCTGCCATCCTGCCCTCCTCACCTAATGGAACTGATTAACACAGAGCTGCTTCACTGCGCCTACCAGGGCTTTCCAATGCATCTGCCTAGCAGCAGGATAATTAGAAACGCCGGACGCTGCTGCACAGCTTCAATTGACTCAAGAAAATTGCGAATCTACTTGGCATCTGTGGTACCACTAGAAAAAGCAGCAAATCCTGCGGCACCCCCCCCCCCCTCCCCCATATGGTACTCAGGAGTGCAAATTACCCAGATAATAAAATGCAAGTTCCAAGACTGATCAGAAAAAAAAAAGGTTCAAAATAAAATTAATAATAGTCATTGCAGAGAATTCTGTTCATGGTTTATATCCGAGCCTTAAAGGGGTATTCCTGAAGTACACATTTATGCATATCACATGATATGCCATAAAAGTCTCATAGAAGCGAGACCCAGCTCTGGGAAACGGACCTATAATCGAGAACTGGGGTCACCCGACCCGTTCCACCTGGTGAGGAGGCCTCTGGCTACAGATTCCAGGCAGGGACTATTGGAGAGGGGCACTTCTAGGACTCCCACATATCAGGAGAATGGGCGATCCCCTGCACTTCAGAGAAGAGAAGACGAGATGGCCGCACCAGCATGAGGTTCATTGCAGTTTATGGGAGTTACAGAAACAGCCGAGAATGTCAAAGGTCCCTATAATTACAAAAGAGAGAGACGCACGCGTGCTCCGCCACCTCTCCACCTTGTCTCCTCCTCCCTATCACTTATTTATGGTATATTTTGTGGATATGACAATTGTCTCAGACGGGAATACACCTTTAAAGAAGAAATCTTGGTAAAACCCGATAGTAATGGTCTGCACAAGGCATAAAACCGTAAGGGTTTTACCTGCATTGCTCTTCACGCTGTCTCTCTCCCCCCCATAACAGTACCAATAACTGTGCGATCAGTAGGATAGGGCCGTCAAAAGATATCTGTCTGAACTATCAGGACACAGACAAGCATGTCTATCTCGATGGCTGGGGACAGAGTACACAACATGTCTCTAGGGGATAGTCAGTCTGCACAGTGTATGGTCATAATCTTGGGGGTACTTTGATGTCATTTATTGGAGTAGAAGATACTGGTCTTAGAAACACTGATCTTGATCAGTGATATTGGATTCCAGACCTCCATGTTTTCTAGGATCTCAGACAGACCGATCACATGCGACAAAGATGTAGCAGCACTTAAAAAAAAAAAAAAAAAAAAAGGCCTAATATTAAAGGCATTCCTTTAGGGGTCCTTTAAAGGAGTTTCCCAAAATCATACATTTTCACCTATCCGAAGGATAAGTGATTATTTTCTGATTGCTGGGGACCCCACCGCTGTGAGATTGTGAGAACAAGGGTCCTAAACCCCCCGTTTCCCCTCACTGCTCGACCACAGTGAGGATGACATTGAATGGAGTGATGGTCGCACATGCACGCTGCTGCTCTATTCGTTGTCTATGGGAATGGAGCAGTGGGCACATGCTCAACGCCGCTCCATTCAAGCTCCTCCTCACTGCAGGTGGCGCAGTGAAGAGGATCTGTTCTTCGGGACCTGTTTTCTCACTAATCAGCGGGTGTCTCGGCAGTCAGATAGGTGATAATTTATTATTCTGGGACAACTTCTTTAAGCACCGGAGATCTACCAATGACGCACACATTCTAGATGGTCAGAAAGAACGTATACTATATGTACCGAGATATTGGACACTTGTAGCCTTTAGCACTTAATGTATTCTAATAAACAAATATGAGATATATGGGGTCCCACCTTCCAGCCCCTCACACCTGTCAAACAATAACATGATAGGGCGGGCGAGAGGAAATGGTTCTCTAGTATTGAACCTACCTGCAAGTTCTCTACTTGTGCCCATCTACCCACGTAGTAAAATAGAACAGAGTTCACAACAACTTGTCATATGGAGATGCTCATCGGGGATGTTGTGTGTTCAGAATACATTAAAAGACATCAAAATAAGGAACCCCATGTCTTCTGGGAAATATTCTAAGGGCCGGTTCACATCAGTGTTTGCTTTCCGTTGAGGGGTTCCGTCGGAGGTTTCAGTCGTGGAACCCCGCAAGGGAACGTCAAACGGAAATCTTAGCTTCCATTTGCATCACCATTGATATAAATGGTGACGGAAACATTGCTAATGGTTTCCGTTTTTTCGATTGAATCATTAGCACAGTCGACTGCGTTATTGATTCAGTCAAAAAAATGGAAACCTGCCGGAACGGTGACAAACTTAAACCATTAGGAATGTTTCCGTCACCATTGATGTCAATGGTGATGCAAACGGAAGCGAAGGTTTCCATTTGACTTTCCGTTGCGGGGTTCCACTAAGGAAACCTCCCACGGAACCCCTCAACAGAAAGCCAACGCTGATGTGAACAGGCCCTAAGAGAAAAGCTGAAGAGATTGTACTGCTTGAAGAACTCTGTAGTCACAAGCTACTGGTAGTAACCTTACAAGGCGATTGAACACGGTGATTACAAAGGCCTGTAAACCTCTCCATCATCCGACCCCTGTACAGTTAATGCATTTATTCTGGAGGCTTGCCACACGTTCATTGAGTTACTGAGAACAGCTTCTTGTTTTGTGGGTCAAGAATCTTACCCTAGGTGACAGCTAATGTCCTGCATTTTCACACGCAAGTCCGAATGAAGTTGGAGAATAAAAAGGAAATCGGCTGTAGGTCAGAATTAATCATCTCTATGCAAAAAGAAAGAGCGATTAAAAAGAGACCGTTCAACTGCGGTTGGCACAAGGCACTGTTACTGCTATACAACCTTGCACCTCCACTACATACAGGCTGTGAGCAAACTCAAGGGTTAATCCTGCAACCTGCATATTTATTGCATTGCCATTTTTTCAAATTATATCTGTACTTCCAGACACCTCTCAAATATCACGCCTAACCTACAATGTCAATCAGAGCAAAAGGTGATAGAAGTCGTGTCATCTAGGAAGAACAGGGCAGCAATATAACATGGGCAGTATGAGAAGGATATAAATAATGGTAGGAAGGGGGTGATGAAAGAAAAATCCAAGAAGGAAACTTCAAAAATGTCCAAAACCCCAGATTGGCCCTTGCAAGCAAAAAATGGATGAAGGACCAAGAAAGGTTCTTCCCAAAACGCATTCATGGTATGAGTAGCCCCGATTAAGCCATGGCATTATGTGTGTACATATGTCCAAGACGAACAATATGAAAGAGAACCTGACATTAGGTCAAATAAGTTGAATTGGTTAACTGACCCGAATAGCACTGTCTGCCTGATTCCAGCAATGTTTTTTGGGTTTTTTCTGACGTCATCCAGGTCGGCCTCATGGGATGATGTTTAATCCCATGTGACCGCCGCTACAGCCTGTGATCGGCTGTAGCGGTCACATGAGATGAAACCATCCCAGAAGGACACACTGGAGGGAGGAACACAGACTTCTGAGTATGAGGTTTTTTTTTTTTTTCGGTGTTGCGTTTTTTTTTGCGGTGGAATTGCTGCGAACCCCCCGCAAAAAACACAACTGCTATTTTTGCGTGATTTACCTCTCCATTTAATTCAATGGGGAAAACCCGCAACAAAAAAAAAGCAGTGTTTACGCAAATACAATTGAGATGCTGCGGAATAAAATTCCGTACCGCAGGTCAGTTTGAGCGTTTTGTCCGCTCAGTATTTACGCAGCGCGTGGATGAGATTTGTTTTATCTTATCCATTTTGCTGCTACTGTATTTGCTGCAGATTTTCTGCAACAAACTCCGTTACGGAAAATCCGCAGTACTTATTTATTTATTTTTTAATTCAGATTTTTATTGGAGATTAAGCAAATTACAAATATACAAAAAACACACAAAAATGTGTCCGACCGACCCAACAATGGTCGGGGACAAAAAAAAAACAAACAGACAGAAGTAAAAAAAAAAAAAACAAGGAAACAATCAAGTAGCCATAATCACAGAAAAAGCACCAATCTGGAGGAATAGATACAACAACAATGACATGACTGGGTGCGTGTATTAATTAAATCCTGGCTAGGAAAAAAAACCATCAGTATTTACGCAACTTGTGACCCTTATAAAATGGCCACTAAAATAGGAGAGCTTTTCCTTGGCACCAGTTTTGATACATCGTCCCGAATAAGTGCAGTTTTCAATTTACCCAGTTTAGATATTGCAGAAACCACTGTCCCGGTCTGAACATTATCGAATCGCTACTGATATACAAGTCTACCTGCTGCTTACTTACTGCAATGCCACTCCTAGGTGAATGCGGTACTATAAAGTGTAAAATTTAACCGCTCAGAAAACACGCGTACCCCTGCTGTCATGCCTTTACCACTTGGATCCAGAAACCACAGTAAAGCTTATATAAATACACAGTAAGGCTAAGTTCACACTGAGTTTTTTGACGCGGAAACCGCACCAAAAAACTCGTCCAAAAACGGCCGGAAAATGCCTCCCATTGATTTCAGGTTTTACCACTCGCGGGAAAAAGAAGCGACATGCCCTATCAAAAGGGGGGGGGGGAATCGCCTCTGACCTCCCATTGACTTCAATGGTAGGCAGAGAAAGCATATTTCGCTGCATTTTATGCCCGCGGCGCTCAATGGTCGCGAAAAACAACGCGAAAATCAGAGTGCAGGGAGAGGAAAATCTGCCTCAAACTTCCAAACGGAATTTTGAGGCAGAAATTCCGCCTGCAAAATACTCCGTGTGAACATAGCCTAAGGCTATGTTCACACGGAGTATTTTGGGGGAGGAATATCTGCCTCAAAGCTCCAAACGGAATTTTGAGGCAGATATTCCTCCCCCAAAATACTCCGTGTGAATAGCAATGATCGCGCCGTTTTTCGCCCGCGGCCATTGAGCGCCGCGGGCAGAAAACACGCTTTCTCCTGCCTCCCATTGAAGTCAATGGGAGGTCGGAGGCGGAAGCGCCCGAAGATAGGGCATGTCGCTTCTTTTTCCCGCGAGGCAGTTTTACTGCTCGCGGGAAAAAGACGCCGACGCCTCCCATTGAAATCAATGGGAGGCGTTCTCGGGCCGTTTCTGCCGAGTTTTGCGACGCGGTTTCCGCGTCAATAAACTCGGCAAAAGACCCCGTGTGAACATAGCCTAAAGCTTATAAAAAGCATCCGAGGACTTCACAACTCCTGGCTTTTTAAGAGCAGTAAACAGGAGCGGTCCCAAATTTTACATAAATAATAGCGTATGACAGGAGCTCATAGGTGGGAGCGGAAAAACATCCCAACAAATCAAAAAATGTACCTAATGTACCGAAGAGGGTTTTTTTTTTTTACTCCATTCGACAAGTTGTTAAAATTCACTTACAGCATCTATTTCCCTGGTGAAGACTCCACATGCCAAAAGAAAGGCCAGCGGGAAGCGACAAACCAGGCGGAATACCTTGCCTCTGTGTCTTTTACTGCCACTTGATCTACGCACCTGGATCTCATTATAAGAGCAACCGTTCCCTACAACACATCCGCTCTAAGAATGTATGTGCTCTCAATGACACGCTTACCCAGATGACATGAAAGCACAAGGCATAGGGAGGCAGAGAGACGAATATCTTGCAAGAACCTATAAGCCACGAGATAAAATATTCAGACACACCAACGTGTGTAGAAGAGAAGCTCATTTTTCTTGTTTCAGCTGGCCAGGACAGATCAATCTTTTAACAAGATCTGTGTTGGTCATGTATTCCAAGTTTTTTATAAAAACACACAGACAGGGCCATTCTTCTGCTCACCCACTACGAGATGAAAGGAGCTCTGTGCTCTATAAACGTCAGTCTGAGGTGTGCCTGCTGGAGCTGCGGGCTCTATTAAGCTTAATCGGAGTCATGTAAGAGTGTGTCAATGCTACCAAATGGTTTAAAATGATATCTATATGAATTACGAAGTAAGAAGTTAGTCACATGCAGACTCAATATGTACACGTTCACAGAAGAAAAAAAAAATATTGCTCCAATGTATCTAAACTTCATAGACTTTATTACAAATTAGCATATCTTCATGGTAACAGACTACAAACAAATCCTGTGTAGTCAGATTCCATAGTCAAACTGCCACGAACCTGTATTCCCATTCTTATGAAAAGACATTCCGTCAGTCGGCATGCAGTATGGCACAAATGGAAGAGAGTATGATTAGACTACACGGGGTTTATTTGATGTCTGTTACTATGGAGACACATAGTTCTGCATAGGAGCTGAAGACCTACAATAGGATATTTTTAAATCAAGACTAATTACGTTAAGTTTTTAGTTTTAACAATCCCACACGTTTGTTTGTAATTTCAAAAAGCCTTTTTGTCACATGACGCTTTATTGCCACCCAATGAAAAAAAAGCAACTCCCACTCTTGAAAAAAATAAAAATAAATGTGATAATAGAAGTATATTAGGGAATTGCAGATAATGAACCCGGATGATGCTACAGAGGGTATTGTCAATTATATGGTCTTTTCCCTTTTTATATTTTAAAAATATTCAAAAACTTTGTAATATAATATGAAAGACACTGAATCTCTCTGTGCCATGAGGATATGAAGGAAGGTAAATGACACCTAGATAGTCGGACAATGATAGCAGCCACTGCCAGTATAAACTTGAGAGAAGTTTCCTTACAGGCTGATTGATGACTTTTTATATGGTATTTTTATTGGTTTAGCAAACAAACCGCTTCCACCGACTGAACTGGTTCGCGCTTCCTTCTACACAATAGGACACATGACGGCTTACTGTTATGGGAGAGATGGTTCACGCACATATAATAGGACAGTAATGACAACAACTGTTACAAATGCCTGCAGGGCACAATAACAATGAGCAATAAGGCTGCATCGAAAGGCATATTCTATTTTCACCTCCGACATTTCATGGACTGTATGCTGGCAAGGAACATTCTAGAAAATAGAAAGAAAACGATCATGCGAATATCCCCAGTACAGTCCTCATGTTGGCTTTTTACTGCTAATTTAGGATATTCTGTATTCAGTCATTTCAAATAGGTGATCGCCAGTACCGCCCGTCCGTTACAGATCCCAAACGGGTCATCACCCAACTTTTCCAGACTTCAACGGCAAAACTAAAGGATCACGAGAAGTCTAAAGCCGTGCGCACAGACCCTGTACAGCGGCACACAGTCCTTACATCACTGTATTCTCCACTAGAAGCAGAGGTGAATACCCCCAAAATAAGGCATGCAAAGAAACAGGCCACAAAAAGAAAAAAAACTAAAACCGATATTCCTCTGTAATAATCGAAGGTACATGGGAGGTAAAGCACGGCCCTATAGACTTATATCAGTGGGGTATTACAGATATACAGAACAGATTTATGAAAAGGCTGTGAGCCTTAACTGTGAAGGAATATAGGGGCGAGGACACATTACTACATAAAGCAAGATTGCCATTCAGGACTCTGGGTTACCTGGATGTGAAGGATTGTGGGAGAATAAATAGAGGTCATGATAGGTGGCACCCACATTTTTCAAACTGGATACTGGGTCAAGCCTAAACAGAACTTTTGACAACTTGATGGAAGGAGACAACTCAAGGACCGACATTTACTAGAGGTTTTTTTTGTTTTTTTCTTTTAAAGGCAACGTGGCATTAGTTTTGCCCCCACCCCAAAGGGTTACCACTGTACCCGTCAGAATGGAAAAAAACAATGAAAATACCGGAAACGACTGTACGATGGACACCATCGACGCCCAGCAGAACCCATTGACTAATGGGTTCCGTCAGGTTGTCCGCAGTTCTACCGGAAACAGTAGCACAGTATACTGTGCTACTGTTTCCGGTATTTTTGGCCTAGATCTGTGACGGAGGCCCCTAACTGAGCCTCCAACGCAGAGGTGTACCGAGCCTAAGACAGTGGTAGCGCTTGGATAAAGCGAATGACCGGTTACCTTTAAATATTTTGGGAATGGCGAGTCAGCATTTCAAGCAAAGGCAATATATTCACAAAGGAAAGGATTATTGTATTTTACATAAAATATTAATGATGCATATAGTCATTAGACACTTATAGAAGCATAATATTCTTTAGGAATGAAACCACAGATATAGCAGAACGGATACTGCCCTTTTCCATAGGACTGCCAGAAACGTATTACAATGCAAAATAATTAACACCTTGTGTTAGATGCTGAATTCAGCTCTGCTACATCTGTATGTACAGGGCTACAGAGAAAGGGTTAACTAATGAAGCTCACATGACAGGCTGAAGACATTTCATGAGTGAATGCCTCCAGTGCCTTTGCAATTCTAATCTGTAATGAGTTTCCCTATAAACTGAAGGTTACAATAAATACACTGGAAACCAGTTTAACGAGGCTGCGATAGAAGGAACCAGGAAGCCATTGGAGATGATCGCCGCATACACTAAAAGCTGCTGCCTGTCAGAGACACGGAGGTACAATTAGACAGTTTACCAGAATGACAAAGGCTGCCTGTAATTTACCCCCTAACAGTCAGTCAAATTGGAAAAAAACGTCACCATTTTTTAGTGTCTAATAAGGGCAGCGTATCTCGTCCGTGTGACGACCATTTGGTTTTGACGCACCCATTGACTTCAATGGGCAACTAGGTGCCGTGAGTTTCGCGCAACGGACACACGCTGCATGAAAAAACGCGTGTGTGAATGGTCCCATTGAAATAAATGGGTCCATTTGGTGTGTGTTGTTTCCATGCACAGCACACAGACAAGAATCAGGCTCGTCTGAATGAGCCCTTAGTAAAAAATAAAAAAATAAATAGTTGGCGCATAACTGGCTCTGTAAGTGCAGTTTAACCCCTTAGGGACGTACCTAATTTTAATAAATATTTTTCCCACTTTGCGTTCTAGTAGTCATTTAGCTGCATGAGACCTTTTATTTTGTGGGGCGAGTTGTAGTTTATATCGGAACCATTTGGGGTACATACACTCCTCAACATTGAAATTGCAAAACCAAGACGGAAGCTTTGGAATTGTGGAAATCACAGGATGGATAGACATGTTAATGATATGCACATTTTTTTTTTTTTTAAATGGAAACAAAATATTGCAAACATCTTGATTTATTCAGTATCAAATAGGAGCCGCATAAGCAGAAATACACGCACTTACACGCCTTGGCATTCTATCAAGGAGTTTATTAATGGTTGTCTGAAGTATGTTATGCCACACTGAATGCAATTCAAGATTGGCTGCTGGCAGCTATCTTTGCAATTGCTGACCAATGACGTCCCAGATGTGCTCGATGGGAGACAAGTCCGGAGAGGCTACAGGCCATGGTTATATGTTTAGGCCACGCAGGCTGCTCACAGTAGCACGAGCATCACGTGGCCTGGCGTTGTTCTGCTGAAAAACTGCTTCTGAGACACATTGGAGAAGTGTCCGTACCACTGGTTCCACGATTAAATCAATGTAACCCCGAGCGGTTAGTGTACCTGAAATAAAGACTAGAGGGGTCCGGCTACCATAGATTATGCCACCCCACACCATAATCCCGGGAGTAGGACTGGTGCGACGTTCCCTTGTGAAGGCCTCTTCATGGCATTGCCCACGTGGTCTTCAGACTACTCTCCGGCTAACATTGCGTCCGAGACAAAAGCGTGACTCATCACTGAAGAGGATAGACCTCCATTCCAGCCTCCATTGCCATCTTGCTGTGCATTATGATAGCCTTTGAGAGTGATGGCGTGTGGTCAATGTAACACCTGCAGCTGGACATCTGTCTCGTAGCCCAATCTCGTGCAATTGCCCTCTGATGGATTGTGTCGACACTGGTTGCCGCCCTAGTCTTGGAATGTGACATTCAATTTCTCTTGCGGTACAGAATGGATCACTACGCGCCATTCTTCCAATCAGTCGATCCGTCCGTGCAGAGGGTCGCCTCCGCGCACCTCTTGCGGTCCTTCCCATTCATTGTTGTTGTTCCCCTAACCTCCGGGCTGACATCTCGGCCTAGGCACGCAGCGACCTGCCAGGGTGATAAACCATGGTCTCTCAGTTTAAGGATTCTGCCCCTCTCAGTTTGCGATAAGAGACAATATCTGGCACGCCGACAAACAGGAGGCATCGCACAATCATCCCACACCACGTGATCAAATTTTTGAGATTACCATGTGGCTAAAAAAAAAACAAAAAAAAAAAAACACATGTTGCTTTCAATCTGGCTTTTATACCCCTCCTTCCTCAGTCTGCATAACTTTACAGTTTGCCCTTCTTAGTTTTGCAATTTCAATGTTGAGTGTATAATGTATTGAAGAACTTTATTAGAGGGAAATGGGAAAAAAAAAATCGGTATATTTTATAGTACGGGTTGTTACGAATGCAGGGACCAACTGCCTTTCTTTTTATCTTATTTTAAAAAAAAATAACAAAACATTGTGTAAGGAAAAAAGTTTTTCTTTTTTTTGTAAAATCACTTAACTGTTGTGATCAGCATTGACCACGGCATCTAAATGTCTTCCAATTGCAACAATCAGAAAGCATGTATGCTCTCTGATTAATAGGAGGTGGGGTGATGTCATGAACAAAAATCCATGTTACCCCTGCCTCTGGGGTCATCTGAAGCCATACAGGGACAGGAGAAGGATAAATCATCTTCCTCTCCTCAAGGCTGTCAACACATCCCCTGCTGCCCCCTCGAATCCTCCACACAATTGAGTGAGAGCTGCATGTACAGTATATGCAGCTCCCACTTAAACCTGCTCCAGCTCGGGCAAGAAGGGGGATAGAGCCGCAATCCCGGTCCGATCTTAAAGCCAATTTTTGAAGAGTTAATTGTCAAAACTTTAGACATGTCAAAGAGACATGTCAGAAGTTTTGATCGGTGAGAGTCCGGGTGCTGAGACCCCCACCAATTGCGAAAACAAAGGCAAAAGCGCACAGCCAAACACTATGCCCCTTCGGCTGTAATGGTATAACTTCGTCTCACCTCGGCTTTTCTCGGAGAGACGGGGTTAGCTGAAGACCGGCTCATACAAGTCTATGGGCCCTTCTTCAGCTAACTAAGTCTTTCCGAGAAGAGCCGAAAAGAGCTGGTTATGCTATACCAGCAGGGCGCAGTACTCCTTCCTTTTAGTGATTGGCGGGGGATCTCATGACCTACCAAAACTTCTGACATGTCACTTTGACATTAACTGTCATTTGACAAATCGTTTGACAACACTTGGCTTTATAACAAGACCAAAATTGCAGCTCTAGCCCCGTTCTAAAAGGAGATATAGCCTTTAAAATAGAAGCTGCTTTTGCCGCTAAACTGTACTGCCTCATGCACACGACAGTTGTGCCACTCGGGCCATTTTGGACAGCATCCGAGTGGCACCCGATAGTCTTCACGGACCCATTCACTTCAGCGGGTGAATCGGGTCCATGAAAAATGGTCCGAGTCGCCGATCCGAGGAAAGATAGAACATGTCCTATCTTTCCTCGGATCACTGACGGGACTTGGACGGCACACACGGTCGTGTGCATGAGGCGTAAGGACCTTTTCCTTCATCCCAAGCACAGCTTTGGATAAACTGCTAGGAGGTTAAAGTTAAAGGGAAGCTATTGTTATGGAAATGATTCCCAACGGTTTACAAATGAAAAAAACCTGCCTGATCATCCTCTACACACAAAGAGATTGTGTACTTAGACATCAGCAGGGGTCTGAACAATGCGACATCCAATACCAGAATATACCCCTAGATATAGATTTCACCCCAAGGAAACCAAAGCCTCACAAATCACTGAGGATTGGCCAAACTGGATCTAAATTTGGTCATACCCATAAATAGGTTGTTTGACCGAACACCATTTCTTATGAATTCCTGAATGTGTTTTCAATGAATGTGTTTTCAAATGGTAAGAGTGGACTAAGCTGCTGCCAGGCACTTCTGGTGGCTACTTATATGAATGAACCCTTTTGTTCTTAGGGAAGATGTGAATGGCTTTTTTTTTATTGTACCCCTACCTAAACATTGCTGCAGACCAAGTACACCCCTTCATGCCAAGAGTATTCCCTCATTGCAGTGGCCTCTTCCAGCAGGATAATTCATCTGCCACACTGAAAAAATTGTTCAGGAATGTTGACGACCTCTAAATTCCCCAAATCCCAATCCAATCGAATAGAATAGATGCAAAATACATCATCCGATGGCACGATATTCCATTTTCCGTCTAATTCATGCCTCTGAAATTAAAGTCATACTGGAGGTAAAAGTAGGGTCCCATAGAGTAAAGAAGACACAAGAGATAAGTACCAAAGCAGAGAAATCCGTCAGCACTTCTCTACAACTACAACCTCTACCAGGAGATTGGAACCACGAGTCCACTGGTGGTGCTCAGCATACAAACTGTAAAATTCCAAAAGCCCAAAAAAAAACAAACATCAAAACAGTGGGTTAGAACTAGCGCAAGACGACAGCCGTTTTGCTTGTCTTCACGTTTCACTGAGGAAGCGTGAAGTTACAAAAAATAATCCACGTGTTCTTGCATTTACTCCAAACCGCCATTTTGATGCTAGCCTATGTGGAATAAAGCACAGTGAAAAATTACCTGACCCGGTTTCACGTCTCTTTTTTTGGCCTATCAAATAACCGCCCTAACAAAGAACAAAAAATTACTTAAAAGTGGAAAGCCCCTTGAAGCAACGCCATTAGAGATAATGCTTCGAAATAAAATGCCCCAAATTTTTATGTCAAGTTAATTCATAAAAGGAAAATCTTACATTTTCTCGGAGGCTACAGAAGGTCTACAAGCGTTCTCCTGTGTGATCTGGGAGTATATACGGCTACAAGCAATGTGAAATGCACATCCTGAAAAGAACACGGTGGTTATAGCACAGAAAGCAGGTGTCTGTCACAAGAAATTAGATTTTATCAGCATGTCACGCTGCACACAAAACACACCATTTAATAGACGACAAAGCTGGCAGCATTAAAATCTCAACTTGGAAAGCAGCAGTGGAAAGAGCCTGCAGTCCGCTTGTTACATGGCAGGATGTTTTTCATGCATTGCCGCACACATTACCGAAGCTCCAGCCCCATTTCACAGGCTACTAGCAAAGTCATTAGGCCATCACGGATCAAGGTTTCTGGCACTAAATTATTTACAAGAAATTCACAGCGTTTTGTTCTCTGCCTCTCAACAGATGTTTCTTCAAGAATCCCCGACCAACACGACCACTAACCACCTCCAGAATGAGAAGAATGCAGGGCAGGCGGACTACACATCTCCCGAAGACTTCCTAATGGAGAGATCATTCGTCTTGAGCTCAGCTGGACTCAATTCATTCTCGATTACAAATATTCCTGTATAAACATCACAAAAAAATGGTTAAATATTTGTGCAAGACTAATAACTGGTCTGGAGTCTTTACATTAAATCCTACCCCGCACCCCCTCATATTTCTGAGCAGGAAGTCAGAAGTTCAGAACCGGGAATACAAAATGTAAGCATCTGGTTTTGATCATATTTTCCAAATGTATCTGAACTCTCTCGAATTAGGATGGATTAGGTCAAGTGGTCGCGATAGCCAGGGCAACGGGTGATCTAGAAACCCTTAGCACAAAAAAGGAAGCATAAAAGACATTCACACACAACAAATAAGTCGTTTGGCAACAAAACCACATATGGAAACAATATGTAAATCTCGCAACACGCCATCGACCTTACCAGGAATTACTCAAGTCACCTTTCATAAAAAATACTACTCCTCTTTCTAATAGTTCTGACTGCTCTTTCCTAGAAACAAACTCATGTAAAAACTAAAACGCCCAGCAACTCCAGCCAACCAAAGCTAATAAGCCATTTAAAGGGGAACCTCTCACTAGGACAGTGTCCCCTTATGGTGACCGCAGAATGTCTTCTCAAAATTGAAAGGGGTTGTCCAGGATTTAAAAAAAAAAAAAAAAAAAAAAAGAAGCCGTGCCAGTGAGTCTGTACAATAAAAAAAATGCACAAAATGATGCCGCTAAACCAGAGTTCAGAAGACAAATAAAAGGTAAAGTCAGCATTATTTTTAATTTTGGCATGGACTTCGACCGTAGGTGGTAAGGGATAGGCATCACAATGTTCTGGTTGGTGAGTATCCAGAAGAAAAATTTTAAGAAGTCCGGATCTAAACATCAAAGATCTCAACAAAACGGAAGGCCAGGACTCAAACTATTTAATCCATGTCCCCCATTATCATGACCCCCTGGCAGTAACCTGTGCCGTATCAGATAATCCAGGATTTGTATAACAGATTACAGTAAAATCTAAACCAACCCCAACCGAGCGGAGACCGTATTAGAAATGATGAAGACAACTTTTTTTAAACGGAAGGTTAACCTCGGAGACAGCCGCTTTGGACTTCCAGTAGGAATTTAGATAATTTATTGGAGTGTGGCTGTATATTTTCACTAGAAAATCCCCACAGGCTGCCTCTAAATCAGCAAATAAAACAAGAAGAAGCCCTTGAGAAATTCTGGAAAAGGAGCAAATGACGGTGGGTGGGAAGAGACTGCAAAAATAAATCAGCAAGATAATACATGCTCTGCATACTGCAGTATTAACAGGCCAAACACCGGCATTACTCAGTACTGACAGTTACAGAACAGCCTGCACCCAGGCTCCGCAGATCGTCCCCATGGTCAGCGCCACGTAAATGCGGGCAGCGAGATTGACACTAATAAGATCTGTACAGCCAGATTCTATTTCTTCTCTGTTAAAGTCGTTGCCCGCCTCTCATGGAAGTTAATCACAGAGTAGACACAGATTTCTTCCCCTGCAACAACTATTCTCTCTGCTCCTCCCTGTCCCAAATCTCCTCTTTCCATGTACAGTAGCAAATCTGTAATCAGGAGATTAACTCTGCTTATTCACGTGTGAAAGAAAAGGCTTGATCTTTCCCTTCTACTCTACATGAGGCAAACTGGGCCGACATATTCTCCCTAATACCCAGCAACTGCTGTTTATTTCTTTCCCCTACCAGTCTCCGCACCCCCACGCCCTCCCGTCCATTTCCATGGTGTGGCACCAGAATTACTTGGCAGCTGAGAGTCACAGCTCTATGAAAGGAATGACCCTTTGAACTTGGCTCTAGAGCTGTACTACAAGCTTCGGGCTTTGATGTGATATTAAAAACGCCACTCAAAAGTGTAAACGGATACAGCAGTTTAGTAATCCGTCAATTCCTACAGGCACCAAGAACTGCTGGTGACAAGAGCGCCTTACAAAAGATGGGCGTTCACAAACCGCGGCTACACAATCTCTATAGTAATGACTTTGGCTTTACACGGAAACCATTATAATGAAGGATTTGTTTTTATTTAGAAGAGGGTCGGGACATGTAACTTTAGGACTGTGGCGTTAGTAACGAGGAACCCCTAGGGGCTTCATTCCAGCCTTGGACGGACTTAGACACCTGTGCATCAAGTGACAGTGTACATATCCTGAAAAGAGGAATGAATGAATGTTCTGTAGCCCATGTAATACAATCATGTAATTAAGAGGTCAATAAGGCACCATAAAGCTAGAGGAGAATGTGACCACAGGCGCGTAGTGGTAACCACCATTATCTTGAGCGAGTGAGAAAATAAAAACCGTTTGAAGAACATGCCTGACTTCCCCCTCCTCCTCAGAGTCTATAGGGTTTGCCAGTATATTCAATAGGAGAATACAAAGAAGTCTGAATGCATACAAAGAACATTAATGGGGGCAGGGAATGGAGAAAGGAAGAAAAAAAATCTAAGTGAGAAGGAGCAAGACAGACAAGAGAATGAGGTACGGAAAAACAAAGCGCAAAACAGGAAATCACTGATTTACTATCATGTGGAACAATAAATAAAAAAAATACAGATGGTCAGAAATGGTGCAAATATTAGATTCTCATATTCATACGTCACCAGCAGAGGGAGCAAAATTTTATTATTGCAGCCTATGTCCTATCACACAGCGCAACTGCTGCACCAAACCCACCACCCCAAAGGTGGGAACGTCACAGTAAAATATGTGACATACAGAAGTCCTAAATTATATATGGTCTTTGCTTCATCTGGAGAACAAACAATTGGACTGCGACCTATTAGGAATGTGTATAGCACAGGAGATTCTATATAAAACGCAATGACAGGAAGCTATACCATCAATCATGTTGAAAGTATTTTGGGTACATCGTAAACAAAGCCTCCATTTACATACCCATCTGAAGAGTTGATGGCATGAGTAGAGCTTTAATCTGGGCATCTCCCCTCTTTACAGTGTCTACTACACCTCTATGATAAGTCTATGGGTTCAGTAGGTTAGCATTCTGCTCTGGTGACATCCCAAGAGACGCTGCTTTATAAAGACCGTCCTCCAGGCGGCCACACAACAAGCACAAATAGCAGCAAGAAAAAAGAATCAAAATGCTTTACTATCTGCAGATTACATGTAAATGCCTTCAGGCACCAGACTGCTAAATCTCCAGTTACCAAAGGGCAAAGTTTTTCTTGGCTTTTGTGTTCTCGTAACCTGGTAAATAATGATTGTATTTAATGAGAGGCAAAGGCAGTTCTCCGCTTTGTAAAGTGGCACAGCGCTGGGTAAACAATGAGCTCTTACCGTCTATACTATTTAACCAGACTGTTCAATGATTTAAGTTTCTGTCTCGTTGCTGAGAGAAACCAATATAGAAAACAAAGCATTGCTCATCAACCCTGGCACCTTGGGTGGTACACATTGCCACCCAAGTCTTCATACAGTTACTTTTTAGCTCTACCATGTACCTGCACTTCAGGTAAAACTTCTTTCTACACAGACATTTTGTGGCATGAAGCAGCAATGTCGCAACGAGAAGTACCTGAAGGCTAAACAGATCTTAACGGGCAAGTGGCACTGACTACAATATATATTCAGGTCTAGAATGCCCCCAGCCTAGACCAAGCAATAGGTTTACTAGAACGCAAGTGCATTTCATGGTCTATTTCCATAGGAATAGAGTAGATTATGTGACACATTACAATGTAGGCACTGTACCCTATGCCATTATACAGATGCCCTAAAATACTAGAATGTAATACTGCTTGGCATTCACTTATATTTTGTTTTTTGAGGCCACAGCTTTCCAAAAGAGTGAAACTAGATGTAAGAAATAAATTACGTGCCTAAAAGGGGTACCCAGGATAATGTATATAGATTTTAGTAATTATATTCTAGAATAAGTAGAGGGCTTTGAAAAACAACGTATGTGAAAAAAATCAAATACTTCCTCCCTACAGCGGCCATTAAACTGAGCACTGCTGCATGTAAACATTGCCATACATGCTCCCCATCTTGCCTCAAGCACACAAATGTGTTTTTACATCCGCAAAAATGTGGATGAATCGCTGACCCATTCATTTCTATAGGCCCATGCACACGACTGTGGAATCTGCGGAAGCCTGGACCGCAAAAAAATAGGAAAAGTCATTTTATGTGCCGCATTTGCGGTCCGGGCTACTTTACTTAGGGTATGTTCACACGGCCTATTTTCAGCCTGTAAACGTACCGAGAAACGGCTGAAAAAACATCTGCCCATTGATTTCAATGGGAAATACGGCGTTCTGTTCCGACATGGCGTTTTTTTTACGCCTCATTTTCAAATAACAGCGAGCGGAGCAGTTTTTCATTGACTCAATAGAAAAACCGCTCCAAAAACGGCCGTACAAAACGCTAGTTTGATTAAAAAGCGGCTGAAAATCAGGAGCCGTTTTCCCTTGAAAATAGCTCCGTATTTTCAGCCATATTTTGTTCAGCGTGCGAACATAGCCTCAGAGTCAATGCACATCTTGTAAGTGCACGGTCTGTTATTGCGGATGACCCACGGATGACACTCCGCGGCTGTCCGTGCCCATGAGCCTTAGACTTCATGCACACGGACTGCCACGGAGTGTCATACGCAGGCCATCTGCAATCACGGACCGTGTCCATACAAGATGTGCATTGACTTTTAGTAGCCCGGTCAAATGTGGACCATAATAGGACTTGTCCTATTTTTTTGCGGTCCGAGCTCCCGGCCAATGCATGGACCGTGGAAACCACGATCGTGTGCAATTCATCGACATTCCTACGGATGAATAGTGGACGCAAAAACACGTTCGTCTGCATGAGGCCTTAGTTTTGTCCAATGCACGGGATACATGCCGCAAAAAGCCGCTCTAGTCCGTATATTACAAAAACTGGGAAGGTGCGGTGGGGGGGGGGTGTCAGCTACAGACTTGAGTGCTACAATTTTTAGAGATCGCTGGAGATAGAATATATATATATATATATTCTATCTATAATCTACATCTATCTAGATTTTTTATTTCTTACAATCCTGTTTACAAGAATGCAACATTTGTCTGGTTTGGGAAAACATCCGTGTTTTTTATTTGTTTGGTTTTTTGCTACTAACCAAAGAGAAAAATAATGTGGGGGCCTGAGTATCTAGACCTATAACAAAACCAACATGTGACATCTCCTTGTAGCCCTGACTCCTTTGAACCAGAATCCACTGGTGGCAGCAGATCGGCACGTCAGTGGGCGCCATTGAACCCACTAGTTCGGACAGGTTTCCTATTGTGCTCAAATAAACTTTTGTTGCATTTCAGGTCATCTTGTATGAATCTCAAGCATCTAAATATCAACCACGCGTTTTAGTCATGGCAAGATAAGAATAAAGAGACACCAAATGAAGGCACCAAAGCAAGAGTGGGGAGGAAGAAATAAAATGAGAGACATTTGCTTCAGGCTGGTATGAAAATAGAAAGGCGAGTTAAGGACAGTATCATTTGATAAAGCAGGAGCCACAGGCACGGAGCACTATTCATGAGAGGTTGCTGCTCTGCGGACAGGATGCACATGTCAATGCGAGTCTCTGTTTTGACATATGAAAGTCGTCACATAACCACTTTCTCAAAGTGGTTTTCTTCGGCGCGCTAATCACAAAATTGTTGGTTGTTACAGTCTGACTAGCAGTATTGTTGAAGGACTAGAAAATTCTGCAAACGCTACAAAACATTCCCACAATCCATCAGCACAGAACTCAAAAGGGACAGAAGATGGAATCACGATATAAAGATAATGCGGGAACTGTAATAATGAATCTTGTTCTCTGGAGACCGCAGGATCTCACATCTTCGTCAGTAAGATATATTCTTAGAGATATGGGATCTTTAGAAGAGAACTAGAGGTGGAAACAGACGGAGAAGAGGCCGTGATTAGACAAACATTTAGATAGTCTTTTTACCACATACAAGCGCAGACACTTTTACAATGACTGGTGCAACTTTCCCCATGGGAAAAATCATTCCTGGAAAACAAACACTGGGTGGAAACATATCAAGAGGTTTACGCCAGTTTTCTAGCGTGAAAAAGTCAGATATTAGCGCATGCCATAGTTGCGCTAAAATTTGCGACTTTTTAAATTCCAAAACTCGCATGAAAAGCAGGCGGGGCTTAGTCAAAAGGGGCAGGGCATCTCACAGAAGGGCAAATTTATTATAATTGACCCCAAAAAAACGGTCCTAAAATTAAAGAAACCTATGCCATACACAGCGTAAAATTTTAACCTGTGGGATATAGCAAGGTACCCCCACCCTCTGACCTTGGTTAGGCCTCGACTGCAATTTAAACCCATCGGCACCCTGCGATCATGTCCCGGAGCGCCAATAGGGTGACAGACAGCCCCCTCCCTCTGTATAACCCCCTAGATACCGTGGCCTTATTGACCGCGGCATCTAGAGTGTTATGGAGTAGCAGTACTCTAGGGACATCCCTGTGACAGCTGTTGTATAGTAACATCGCAGTCGCAGGGATCTGCTGCGCCAGTTGGCGTCGGTACAGTTAATGCAGCCACGGTTTAAAAACAGTGACTCACAGTTAACTGCCTACCGCTGCAATGTATAAAGTCGTTCAGCGGTAGCCAAGTGGTTAATCCGTTTTCTCCATTGGGGCACGCTATTTTTGCACAAAAATATGCAACTTTTCTCACCAGTTTTGAAAAGTGCAGAGAAAATTGGGTGTGGTTTCGATAGATTAATACTACAGCAAGAAAATGGCGCAAATTAGGTCACAAATCGCCAAAGTAGCCATAATTTTTTTTTATTATTATTCAGAATAGTACAAAATGCACCAAATTTATTAAGAGGAATGAGCCTTTTAATAAATTTGACCCAATTTACTTCAACAATCTTTTTTTAGACTGGCATGTGAAGCCCCGTTCTCAATAAATGTGGGCCAGTGTATCTATGTTTCCCGGAGTGCTCCTTCTACATTTTCATTGTTCTAAATGGAGTAGCGCTTACTACCACTGAAAAGCACAATCAGAGAAATCCATGTACACCAGCAGGATTGTCACATTTTTAGGCCACTGGTTTCAATTGGCCGACACAAATTATTTTATTAACCTGGCTGCCGGACGATTTTGGCGAGTGCAGCGTTTGCTCCTGTCACAAGGAGCTATGTATGGGGACGAGCGGTCGTTACTCCGACCGCTCGTCCCCATACATCATGTGGGCAGCGCGTCTCCCTGTTTACACAGGGAGAACGGCTGCCAACAACGATAACATTTAACTTTTTCTAAAACTATATGATCAGCAGATGAACGAGCGTTTACACAAGGCAATTATCGGCAACGAACGTTGTACCTATTATTAGGATCAGATGACCAGGTATACCAAAGCCAACCAACTATTGGCTTTTCCTGGCAACCCATCAATATAGGTCAACAGAACTGCACAAGTACCTGGTGTCTACAGTGTTTCCTATTCTTCAACTTTCTACAGATGAGGTATAGCCACTGCTATAGACTACCCTATATAAAAGATTTTTATTAAGATTTCAGCAGTGCTTATAATAGCACACCTCATCAATACGAGTAAAGACAGCCATGGGTTAAGAAAAGAATTGTATTTCTCAAGAAATCAAAAGGAAAGCATATATGCAAATTTAAAAAACATTATCAGTCAAGGATGACGGGTTCATCTTGGCTGCACTGACTGACATTTTAAGAGAGCCACAGAACTCCTCAGCATTTCTACCTTCTCTGCGCTGCAAATTATCACCATAAATAATGAATGAGAGGAAGACGTTGAACAGTGTGCACAATCCTGGATCATAAATTTAAATCCAATGTACTTGTCCTGCTGGAAATCAAATGAATGGACATTTCCGGGACAATTTAAAAGGGCAATATTCACCTATACACGATATACAGAACCAGTCTATGTAGAGCCCAATCACACTAATCTGCTATCATACTGTAGACGTTCAGAGCCGGTCAGAGGAATACAGACCGTTGGCCTTTTATTTCCAGAAGCACACAAATAGGAACTTTAAAAAAAACAGCAATAGAAAGCAACCCAAAAGTTTGGTCCCATTATTAATGGAAGGCTCTTTGGGTACCACAACTACATGCGTTTCCATATGCCATCCTCCCAACAGTCTCTGGTGTCAATGGATGATATCTGGAAGAAATTACGTGATGGCAGAATTTCTATTTTTTTTTTTAGAAGACTACTATTTGTGTAAAACCGCAGAAGGCAACGTTTCAGCTCAAAAGTGAAGAGCCTTGGTTATAATACCATCAGTCAACACGGGGTGAAATTAGTCTTGTAGCTTAAAAGGGGTATTCCCAGAATGGACAATCACCACCTATCCACAGTAGAAGTGATCGTGTTCTGATCCCTGGGACCCCCACAGATCACAAGAACGGTGTTCCCGAACATCCAATGCGAAAAAGACATTAAATGAAGTGGCGGTTCAGAATGTGTCCTGCCGCTGCATTTAAAGTCTGTGGGAATGATGGAAAAAGTGGAGTACAGCGCACGGCTGTTTCCATCAGTCCCATTTGAGCTCCTGAACTCCCTGCAGTGAGGCAGTACCGGAGGTTCGGGACCCCCATTGTCACGATTGGTGGGGGTCCCAGTGGTGGGCAGTCCTGTCTTTGGGTATGTCCACACAGGTCGATAACGCTGCGTAGAAGTACACCACGTATCCAACCTGGAACCCGCAGGACATTTTATCCCAAAAAAAAAGCGTGCTGCAGATTTTCGTACGAAATCTCTGCTGCGGAAAATAGAGTAGATGAAAAAAGCCAATACTTACCTCATTTGTCGATTTGTTCGAATCTCATCCACTTTGCCGATACTGTATTATGCTGCGGATTTTCCACAATAAAAACTGTTGTGGAAAATATGCAGCTAATCCACCTAGTGTGAACATACCCTTAAATTGGCCAAATAGGATAAACATATAAGATTCGCCAAATGGCTACTATACATTCCATTTCCTCCCCCAGACACAGAATCACTTCAGGATTCACGGTGGCCTGCCACCAAACTCCACCTTAACCAAAGCCTTGTTCTTCAAACCAGTTCCCTCAACGAGAATATGGGTGGTAGAGAGGACTTGGGTGGGTGGCATTCGGTAACAAAATGTGTCAGTCACACGGCAAGCTAAGTGGAAGGAAAAACCAGACTTCAATCAATATACTTGACATCGTGAAAAGGATGCTCAGCCCCGGCATCTGAAAAGTGACCGATTGAAGCAATTCCCCCCTTAAGCATTACACAGACACCGGCTCTGAACACGAGACCTGTAATTAATGCGTGTAAAGCCGGCGTCTGAAACTTAATTTACAAAATGGATGGGATTAAAGGTGTAATCAGAATATCCCTGTTTATGTAATTACTGCAATGTCAGAGCAACCCGGGAAGTTTCCATGCCTTTTTTGGATGGACTGAATGTTGAAGCGAGTGCTATAACCCAGTCTACCCTGCTTGTTAATATAATATTCTCGTAACAGAAGCCTATTTTCTCTGCCATAGTACCGAGACGAAAAACCAATTAAGGATACAGGTTTTAAACGCTCCAATTTAGCCTTTAAAAAGCTGCGCTGATACATTGCGAAGAACCTATGTAACGTTACACCGGCGCAGGCTCGTATGTACTGCGATACTGGCTCCTTCTAGAAGTTAAGACCCCAAATTATGCAAGTAAACCTCTGACTGGACTCTGCAAAATCTGGAGAAAGTTTAAAAAGTAACTAATATTTTAAAGGGACACTACAATAAATAATATAAATTTGGGGAGGGCCTGGTCATATCGATAGGTATACGGCCATATCAATACCAATGGCTTCTGATGCCAAATAGTCGTACTCATTCCATATATATTAAACATTCAGGACCCACTTCAATTTGAAACGGTAGTAACCAACTAATTATTAAGGTGGATTTTAAACTACAACTCCCAGCATACGGAAGTGAAGGGTCGTAACAAATGTGCTCTTACAAACATATGACGTCGTCTTAAAAGGGGGAAGTACTTGGCAGCATTAATTTAGGCGCTCGCATAGAAACCATACATAGAACATTTTGAGGCGTTTGAACAATTGTCAAGCAAAAGTGGTTATTTCAAGAACACTCTATTACAATGTGTAGATACTTCAAACGCGGCAATCCTCTGTGGACAAGAGAAGAAATAGCATTGATGCTTTAAAGAACAGCAGCCTCCCCCTCCCCCGTGCTCAGGCGCGCATATGAAGCGAGCGTTGTCATTAGATCTCACACTGTACATACGTCTGATCTCTGCTGAATAGAGGACGGCCGTCTAACACACAATACACAACCGCAATGACAGTTGAGGCGTCAAGAATCAGCCGATCACTTTATAGGAGGTAAATAATAAATGGCGGTAAGAGATTGGGGTAAAAGGTCGTCCAAAAATCATCAGACCGCAAAGAATAAAAATATTTTTGTTTCTACTTTTCTGTGGTATCCCTGGAGCAGCGGATTAGGAGATTAACTTTGAGGAGGACTATTTGCAGTCGTTCATAACAAATATGTTTACACAATGATACAGCAGATCAAAAGTCAACTGCTAGCGTTAGTGTGTTAGTTTGTGCCCGGATTATGTCAACACTGTAACCATCAAACCTGTAATGTAGAAGAGGCGCGGGCCAAGCAACAAAAAAGAAGGCTGTTGCAGTGGGGGGGGGGGGGGGGTTCTGCAATGTTTTTTAAAGAGGATTTCCCCTAAAATCAAGAGTCATAAGTAAATACAAGCCCTCGTACCGTCCTCTATCAATTCAGTCATCTTCATAAATACTTTTGCATCCTTGGAAAGCTGGGCGACGTCCAATAGGCAGCCATTACAACGAACCCTGAGAGGCAAAGCTTCCTAGTTACTTTGTAATCCATCACTTTTATTACTTAGCTGATCTGCTCTTCCAGAATCTCTGAAAGCCAGGCGGCAATGGCTATGGGAGCTGTAATTGAAGCCATATTGGTGGACACCCAGCTTTCCAAGAAACAGGTACAACTATAAAACACTAAGCAAAATGGTTAAAGAGTGGCATTTTCGACATTAATCAGAGCAGAAATCTGCTAAAAGCCACGTCTCTCCTTAGTGGATCCATGTATTATATGGACGCCATTAATGTGAATGGCCCCATGTAATACTACATTTCCCCAGCAGTGGCCACTGCAGGGGAAAAAAGTAGCAGATGGAAACGTTCCCCTGGGGATCTTGGAAATCGGACCCACAGTGATCAGACTCTCACATATTAAAAGGCCTGTCTGTAATGTAATGCAACCTAAGACGACAACGTGATAGTTAGTGGATTTTTATTTGTTTTATTGGGAAATGCTTTTATTTCAGGGTGGAGGCTGAACTCATATACATCAGCCAACAATGACATCAAATAAATCCTAGTAGACAGAGGACACCACTTTCCCATCTAATAGGTTATGAACTGGTGAAAGCTACAGACAATTATTTATGTTTCTAAAACATATTTCATGCCAAATGTCTTGAATGATGGAGAATCCCACAGAGATTACTAATGATCTAGAAAGGAATTACTTATTATAGTCCCTAATATTGCGGCTGTGGACCTGGCTCGCACACCAGCACCACCGCCAGTCTGCCTTTCTAACATGGTGTGCATATTATTGGTATCTATTGTATTCTGTCTATTTTCATATACACAATTGGGATAAGTCAGACTGACACAAACCACTAACCTTTTCCACCCCAACCCCTTTACCACAGTGCATGTGCCAAGACATAATTCATGAAATAATATTGACCACTCCGCTTGGAAAAAGCTGTATACTGGTTGAGGACGTATTGATTAATACACTATTACACGTTGTAAAAGCCTACGGAACATGTCAAGCGTGCGAGCAATGAAACCCAGAATAGTGCGAGCAAAGTGCAGATGCTGCATTACTGACTACAACTGAAATGGAAGAGGATTAGAGGGGTGCGGGTCTTGCGGTCATGATACAGGAGCTAAAATGTGGCAGGATTACAGCCATGTTAAACCGGCTCATGGCTATATTTACACAGTGCCGTTTTGGAGACACAACCAGGAGTGGATTTTTATTTAAAAAAAAAAAAAAAAGGGATGCAGAATCTTTCATATCTGCTTCCCCCTCCCTTTACGGTACACTCCTGGTTGTGGCTTCAAAAACTGTATTCATAAACTGCAGTGTGTGAATAAGGCCTTAGGCCCTATGCACACAACCGTACATTTCATCCGTAATTACAGACCCATTCATTTATATTGGCCACGGACACTATTCAGTATTTTTACTGATGGGTGTCTGCGATTAAAGAAATTATAGAACCCGTCCTATTCTTCTCTGTAATTACGGCAAGGTCTCTCCTATAGAAGCCCATGGGCGCTTCCGTAAATACAAACGGCTACGGAAGTGAATCCATAAACTGTCCGTATGTACAGAAGCTTTGCTATGCAACAAGTTGGTGACATCATTTACAGCCCCCCTTTATATGGATCATATACAGATGCAGTACGAACCGTATTTACAGACACCCTTCCGTATATACGGATGAATTACGGATGACTACGGATCCGTATTTACCGACACTATTTACAGATAGATGAAAATACGGTCGTGTGAATGGCGCTTTACAATACATATGGCTAGTTTGCTGGCCAGCATTGGGTCCAGGCCACTCGTCAAATCAGTAAGCGTGCCAGCTGTAGTACCCTCAATCACACTTTTATGACAAGTATTAAAATGTCTTTCTTATGGTAACATCTTTATTTACATGAAGGCCCTGAGGCTGTGGTCCATTTCAATCTCCTTAAATGTGTTTTCTTGGCATGAGGCGGTTTTTCATACTGATACCTATCCACAGGATAGGTCATCAATATATGATCGGTGGGGGTCCAAAACCCGGACCCTGCACCGATCAGCTGTTCCAGCTGCCTGTGGGAAACGAATGTTATGCAGCGTTGGGTACCAAAGCGGATGGCTCCGACCACTACATAACTACCGATGCCGGAGGCAGTCGTAACAGCTGATCGGTGTCAGACCCTCACCGATCATATACTGATGACCTGTCCTGTGGATAGGTCATCAGTATGAAAAACTGCCCCGTGCCCAGACAACACCTTTAATAATCAGTTGAAAGAGTCAAATCACTTGGAAGTAAAAAGTTAAAACCAGGTCAATGCAAATGTGATAATAACGGACTACCAATGCCCACAGTAGTGGCCTACAACACATGACCCTCCTCTTATTGTGGGGCATGCTGGGAGTTGTAGTTATACAGCAGCTGGACGTTGCACACCACTGGTTTATCGCCATTTTAACCACCATTATATTCACATTAGAAGGATAAATCTGAGTTTGGCCTGAGACCCGATTAGAAAGATGTATTCAGCTTCAGTTAAACATGTTATTAGAAGAGCTGATGCATCATTTTCAGCAGCCACAAGGAAAGAAGAAAAAAAAAAACCAGTGTAATACTAGTCCGAATAATCGCACAGCCAGATCAAATAACACTCCATGTGCCGCCTGCCAAGCACCTAGTTGGCTAAAATACAATGAGCGCTCGTGTGCCCTGCGCTCCAGAGAAACTTTCATTAACAATTCAATTTTAAAAATAGCATCTTAAATAATGGAAGCAAAGAAAACTGGAGGAAACTCATTTGTAAAGCGAGATCTTCTATTTCTAATATATTCTCCATGAAGTAGGTTTCTGCATTGGGTTATCACAGGCTCATCAGAGCAAGAACAGTTTGGTACGCACCCAGTGATGCAGGGTATAAACATTGGAATTAGCATTGGCACCCCTGGTGTTGCTTCCTGACATGAGAAACTAAAACTAGAGAACCCCTTTAAGGAATCGTAGCCGCGGTTTTTAGTGAGATCAATGGTTTGAATGCCCCCTCCACTATGCACAGGCAGCACGTACACTTTACTCATAGGCTTTTAATGGCTTCTAGAAGGGAAAGGCTCCAGTTTACTAGTTATACATGGCAGCAATAAAGGTCACAGGTCATAAAACAAATCCGTTTGCATAACTTGAAAGGTAGGCCAAAGTAATCTAATAAAAAAAGTTTCCTCCCGTGATTCTCAGTGAGCACATACAGTGAATGTTACTTGGCATCGTACAGGTAATAACTTAAAGAAAATTGCCCAAACAGAATAGCACAGGACTGTACACAAAAACCGACAGATCGCATTCACACGGGAATAAAGCTGCATGAGTCGAAATAACTTGTGCGCAGGTGGAGAATACTTTTAGACACCACTGCATGAGAGCTATTTAGCGGGCATCCTACAGATATCAACCTAAAAGGATCTCCTCCTAAAAACTTGCGGCTTCACCATAATGGCACAAGGTACTTGGTGTCTCAATGACATGGCTTAGTACACATGAAGCCCACAAAATCTTTTAATGTCAAATACTGTAAAAAGAATCCCCCAAAAAATCTAGTTTGTCACGTAGCCAAAGGTAAACCCTGCCATTATAAGACTTACGCGTTAACCACTGAACAGAGGAGGGGAAAAAAAAGGCAGTCTGCTATCCTACACACGAGTTGGCACGCCGTCTATTTTTATTGGCCATGCCACCAAATATTTAGCCAGAATATAAAACGCACTGTACTACCCGGACGGATCACAGGGAACAGAATACTCAGGAATTTGGACACACTGACTTTTTATAGGGTTAGTCTAAATATTATTGAAAAATAGTCCAACGCAGCGAGCGTGCGAGATCTGGAAACACTCTGCATACATCAGTGGGCTTGGAATAAGGATAATGTTGCAGCCTTTATGGCCTTAATTCCTGTTAACGGTTACGTTAGTAAAGCGGGTGAAAAAATAAAAAGAAATCATGTGCACAGCTAAGAGCGGTGATTTATGACACAATCCGAGAAGCTTAACAATTTACGACTGTCAACAGCCATCAGCCCTGGACTGGCTTCTTTCTTTCCAGTTAGGAAGGATGTGATAAATATGGACAAGGCTGGATTTCTAATACACCCTCAGCCCCGAGAAACACATGCGGGTGAAACGCCAGGCAGACATTACACTGTGCTGTGAATGAGCGAAGCCACATGTGTTTCACAGGGCGAGGGGGGGGGGGTGTAGCTGGTTCTCTCAGCAAATAGAAAGTGGTCAGGCCAGTCTGTCGCTGCAGCTGAGAACATGGCTTGAGTAAACATTACACCAGTACTGCTCCAATTATACATGAAAGACATTCCAAGATCCACTCCTGCACTTCAGCCGGTACAAGAGGGTAAGAGAGGACAGGACTCCCTAGATCCAAGTCCAAACCTCTGCGCTCACACAAGGCCTGGCACAGACCTTCCAAATACCAGTCCTGGCTGCAGCCCATTGTTACCAACTGACCTGTGTGTTTATAGCAGGTAGACAACATGGATTAATCAGACATCATGGAGAGCAGCAGAGGTTTCCATCATGAACTGCTTTGTACTTAGTGGCTCCAAGTCCCAAAGACCTTCTTCAAGTACATATCACTGGAGGTCTTCGGAAATGGACATACAGCAGTGATCATGGGGGCAGACATTTTTCAAGATATCCTGGCACTAGTCCAACCAAGAAAGAGCACAGTAGATTCCTATATATGATCTCACTGACTAAACTTCAGCACTCAAGCTGTTGTGAAACTACAATTCCCAGCATGCCCTGACAGCCATTGGCTGTCGGGGCATGCTGGGAATGGTAGTTTTAAAACAGCTGGAGTGCCAAAAGTTGCTGGACCCCTGGACTAGACCCATACCCACATCTGAAGCCACCATTCATATACCGGACTGTATCCTCGTACATCTAGACTTGTAGGAACACAATGATCATCTAATGTCTTGCAGGGCTCTACTATTCCAGACACATCTACCTGTAGCCATACCTGCACCTCCAGACTTAGAAGTCTCAAACCAGGACACATACCAGGTCCTCAACCATCTCTACCCAAACCTGCACCTCCAACCATCCAAATCCAGACCTGGAGACCACAGCTCATCCCCACCGCCTGCAATGGCTCCTCACACAATAGACTTTAGGGCTGCTGTTCCTTTAACCCCCTGGCATAAACATCAGATGCACCAGTCTATAGAACAGGGGGTTCTCCATAGGAGGAATGTAAAATCACTGTATGTAGCCCAACACAACTCCTGACCCCAAGTGCAGGGGATCTGTGCCCAGACTGTGTGCTGATCATGAACGGCTGCAGACACCACCACCCCAACAAGTGCAGGGGCACAGCTGCCAGGAGGAGCAGCCCCCTCCCCATTCCCTCCAGTTCAGGACTACACACAAGACATGAGGGAGGAGGGGGTCTCTCACCACTTGCCTGCGATCAGAGCTGCGTCCAGCTTGTGAAGTCACACGGGGTCCTGGAGCTGCGGACACGGCCTGGCAGCTCCCCATGGATGGAGCGCAACTACAGCGATACAACGAGGCGGATAGATCCCGATAGCGCGGAGGGCGCAGGGGAACAATAGGAGAGCCGGGGCACGGCGGCGGGGATCCGGGGCTCCTGCGGCTGCCCTTCCGCCTCTTGTCCCCACATGCACGGCGCTGCCCGTCCTCCCTCCTCCTCAGCTGTTCAGCAGACACTTCCACATGCCTGATCCAGACTCCGTACAGCAGACATCAGCAGCAGCCGGGGGGAGGGGACGGAGATCAACCCCTTCCAGCCTCCTGCTCTGCTCCCAACCACATACAAGACCCGGACTGGATCACGGTTGCCCCCTCCTCCTCCTGCTGTTGATGGATGGATGGATGGATGGCAGATACAAAGAGGCATCTGCCAGGTCATGGGTTGAGGAGGGCTCCTGTCTGGTTATTAATTACCGGAGTGATCAGTACACCATGTCATCCCTCCCGGGAGGCACCAATCCAAAAGACATAACTAAAGAGTGGCCGATAGATACCAATCAGGTCAAATCATTCATTTTCCAAATGGCCCCTGAGAATGAGAGCTGGAACCCGATTGGTTGCTATGCATGGATAACCCTGGAGCGCACCGTGGTTAAAGTGTAGTTGCCCATAGCAATCAAATCATGATTCTGCTTTCATTTCCCAAAGGACCTCAGCAAAATGAAAGGTGAAATCTGATTGGTTGATATGGGCAACTACTCTACTTTTCCTTTGCATTAGTTTTGATACATTTCCCCAAACCTGTGAAAATGACATCCCAATACAATGGAAAACCCCAGCCATTATCAATGCAAGTAACTGTTTGCCCACTCCAAGTATTTAAAAAAAAAACAAAAAAACAATATATATATATTATATTATATTCGCAAATTACATGGTTTACCATTGTCATGGTCTAAATCTGATATTAATAAATACTTCCCCACGTGCGACCGGCTTCAGATCAATCGCGCTCCTAGGCTGACAGCCCTACACTAGATCCCAAATTACTGCAATCAAGTCTGCCTTCTTATTAAAGGGGTTTTACCACTTACGATACCATAAGTGTCTGATACCCTATGAGGGGACTCCAGTTCTGCAACATGAGGCAGCCACATCCGGAAGACCACCTATTGGGGAGGTGGGTGGTCTCACCATTAAAGTCTATGGGTGTAATGAAAACAGCCAAGGACGCTGTGGATATTTCCTATACATGGTATAGAGACAGAAATGTTGTGCCTGGAAAGAACTGCCAGATTCACAATACCAGGGCACCAGAATCTAGAACAATGTGTCTGGCCAGTGTACAGGGCACACGTTCAGCATGTCCTCCACACATCAGGTCACCCAGGACGTGACATCTCATTTCCTCGCTGCTATCTGGGTTATCAAGGTCGAACAGACCGTCAGCATTACAGCTAATGAAAACCCATGGAGCGAGATCACCGGGCATGAACACCGATACCTCATGAAATTTTTCCTTGGATACATATATATACACTGACTGCACATAAGAGGAGGTGATACATTTTATACATTCAACAGCAAAAACAGATGCAAGAACATCCACACATCCCAACAATCCTACATCTGAAGTTGTAAAACAAATCCAATGTCTTCTGCCCCCATTCACACCATGCACTTCATGAAGACGATTACTTTTGCTAACTTCATATTTAGGCCCTTATTCACAAATATTTGGGATCTGTATTATTTTCATATAGAATAATTTCCGCATGCAGAGTCAATCTTGCGCGTTGCATGTAATCCATTTCGGTGAAGCGCCGGCTTTAACCGAAGGTCATTGCCATTATAAACAGACACCTTACCCGTTTTGTAGAAAGACTCAAGAATTTGCCATTTCCCACACTGCATACTAGTTTTCTTGTATCGTTCATATAAATGTGCTATTATTAACACATGTATTAAACAAAGGTCTGTCATAAATCCCTAGCACTCCATATATTATGCCCACATCTTAGTACAATGTGTGCAACACTTGCCAGCGGATGGCATTCGCTTTTTAATATGATCCTGCTCAATGAAACTTTCCTCCTGCTCACGCTCTCAAGGAGGCAATAGAAAATGCAGCCAAGTGGAAATCTTTTACTGCTCCATGCGGACAAGGTGTAACCACAGAGAAATGCTCCAGCTGCCTGCTCGTGACTTCCACATCATTTCATGAGCCTCGTGCCTCCATCCGAAGAAAAGGGACCTTCTACTCCATTGTGCTATAAATGCCGTCACAGACAAATACTCCTTTCTGCAAAAAGCCGGGGGAAAATTCTATAAGTAGCCCACAACTGTTGTAAAACCAGAAGCCGCAGAGCAGCATGTTGCAGTACATTGCGACTTCCCTCCTTGCCCTAAAACCATACACCCCAGGCCCAGGTAGCCACCTGCATTATTACCACCCTGATAATTCTAGATGCCAAGTCTAATAAACAACAGCTTTGTGTTGTTCAAGAAAAATACCACGAGAGAGCGGCAGATCACACCAGGTGACAACCGAACAAAATAAAAAGCCACAGGCTAAGTGTTCTTATCACTGCGGACAGGAAGCCAACATGCACAATGTCACCGGTAACAAAGCGGGAGCCGGCACAGCCCTCCAGTCATGTGCGGTCAGAACAGAATAGTTCATGTATAATGTTACCTCCTGCACTACTTATCTAAATGGCAAGTATTTCAAAAACCCATCCTGGTGAACCCCTGCCAGGCCACAGACGCACACCCCAGAGTATATTACAGATCGCTCAGTCCTGGTTTCCTTTATTAATTCCAGTCCTTCCTGGATCCAGCTCAGAAGACTTCAGTGCGACCTCCATTTATCAAATAACCGTGTCATGTTGAGTGCCGTTAACAGATAATGAGAGGAGACAAGGGATGCAGTTCCACATAGAGCCCAGCGCGCTGCACAGGCCTCTACATGCTGCTAAGTGAAATAACATCTGATTTCATGACAACATTAAGTCATTGACACGGCAGCCACAGTCGGGGATTTATTTTTAAGGTAGAGCAGATGAAATGCATTCAGGGCTCATCTACCTCTACATTGAGTTCCTTTGGCCCAACAGGGATGATCCGTCTGAGGGTCCACCCTATGAATACATGTATGAGCCCTTTAAATTTCATAATGAACAGTTTATAACGTATACAGGCACCATACTATCAATAGGGACTGACAAGTTATTTTTGGCTGTCTGCTGCTGGACTCCTGTATCATGGGGCCCTGTTATGGTCGTGCCCCATCATCATTATGTCAGAACATGGGCCCACAGGAGGATACTCACCGAGACATGCGTCTGTGCAATTTTCCTTTTTGCCATAGGTTTTGTGACAAAGACTGGTCAACAATTCATTATGGCAGTCAGAAGTCTGCGATAGCTTCCCCAGGTCTTATAAGGCCAAGTTTTCAAGGCCAAAGCAAGATTTAAAAAAAATAAAAATAAATAAGAGCGAGCAAATAAATTATTCAAGTAGTAGCTATTCCAGAGATGACCCTGTGAAAATCACTTATCACTTCACATTAGTAAATGATATGCTTCAATATAAAGGGGTAATATGGTTGTGTGCAAGAGGACAAAATACTAAATTTATGTCAAATCCTTAGATGCACAATGGTTTCCCTGGATGAGAAGCAGCCGTGACAATAGAGGGACGTCAAGCATCCAACATAAAAGCCAATCTTCATCACTAGAAGCTGTAAAGAGGTGATGAAAACGTAGCCTGGTAAACACAGCTGACTACATCTGAAAGATGCCAGGGACATCGACCTGGCACAGTACCCGACTGAATACTAGAAGCCGAAAGACAACAGTGTGCGGCACCCATTACATACCCTAAATAAAACCAAACATTTTTGCTATTCATTATATACCTGTACACTGCACGGCTCCGGCGGTGAGAGTCACCATTGGAGAAGAGACTACAGCCCGAGACATATTGCAGTAATTATATCGCTTGGATAATCTGGAGTTTGTCTGTATAGGGTTTAATAAAGTCTAAAAAGAGGCAGTTGTAATGGAAGATGCTCGTTGTGCCGCATTGTTATTAGCGAAGTATAATATGAGCGAAACATAATGTAGAGATCACCGTGTTCTTTAACAAGAGGGGGAGAGATTGTGTGGACTTTGCTACATCAAAGAGATAGAGAAGCCACATCCTTTCAGTTTTTCAGTTGTCAGACTGGATATGAATCTCACACTGGATCAAGAACGGAGGTTCGCTGCAGTTTTCCCAAAATATAATTGCTTCATAAAACACCACAAAAATGGCACCTGTGAATACAACCCTAATGGTAGTTTTCATTATTGTTACATGTATGGACACCTTAAAAAAAAGACCTACCAGAAAAAAAAAAACAAGCCTGTGGAACGGTCATCAGAATCATTCATTCAGTGGTACAACCTCAGGCTGCGGCCCTTTATCTTCAAGTGATCTAAGAATAGAAAAATTCCAGAAAGCAAAACCTAAGGGTGCTTTCACACGTGCCTAACAACACAGTCTTTTTCACACGGCCAATTACCACTCAGCAAAAATCATGCGCGTGATTTGCCACAGTTTTGGGATGCGGCTTTTCACCGCACGACTTCTACCGGCAAAACAGATTAGTTGAAACCCCTGTAATTTGTGGTAAAACATGCACGGTTAGCTGCATAAAAAAAATAGTGCTTTTCGTAATGTGTGGAAGCACGCTAAGGCCGGGTTCCCCACGGAGCATAAATGCTGCGGAATTTCCACAACGGAATTCTGTGCGGAAATTCCACGGCATTTACAGTAGCAGCAAAGTGATGAGATTTTGAAAATGTCATGCCCACGTTTCAGAAAAAAAAATGCAGCGAAAACATTAATAAATTGACCTGCGGTGCGGATTTTAAATCTCCAGCATGTCAATTTATGCTGCATTTTCATTGCTTTTCTGTTGCGGGTTTTCCTTATTGAATTCAATGGGGATGCAAAACCCGCAACAGAAAGGCAAATGTTGAGACACAAAAAAAAAAAAAGACAAAAAAATCCATACTTCCCCAGAACGGCGTTTCTTCCTTCAGTCCAGCTTCCTGGGATGACGTTTCATCCCATGTGACCATTGCAGCGGTCACATGGGTTGTAGCATTATCCAGGAAGGCCGGACCAGACAGCAAAGGCGGGACGTGTCACCATGACAACAGCCTAGGTAAGTATGGGTGTTTGTTTTTTGACTACTATGCTGCTTACAGCAGTGGAAATTCCGGGCGAAAAACAGCACCACGATGTCGTGCGGTTTTTCCAACGGAACGTGCTGAGGGGTTCCAGGTCGGATACGCTGAGTGGTTTTTACGTAGCCAACCCGTGGGAACCCGGTCTAAGGCCCCCTGCACACGCTGCAGATTTTGTGCTTCTTGCAGATACGACCCCATTCAGATGAATGGAACAGATTTTCTGCAACAAAATCTGCAGTAGTATGTGCAGAGGATCCAAAACTCGCTGCTGAATATTTAATAACCATATCTAAAAAGGATACCAGAGGAGAATTCAGTTTTCTGGATTCTTACCTTGCCATTTGTATGATTGCAAGTGTGGTCATCATATCCAGAATACAATGTATCCTTTGATATCCATACAATGTTCTATCTTGATACAATAAAGTTTATAATATAGATCGTTTCATTCAGGTATGTCCCTTCTGACCTTCATAGAACTAGTCCTGGGCTTTCCCTGACTGCCAGTCCTGATTTAAGCAGGATCAGTTGGGACTAGATAAATGAAGGGTACGGTCCAACGTTGCGGCAGCCACATGTTGACAAAACCGTGCCCACATGCAGCAGCTCATGATTTTGCGAACACTCTGGTATTACCGGTAAAATCATGCACCCATTGGCTACTGCGCTTTTTACCACATTGTTTTCCGATGCGGTTTTTACCTATGCATTTTCTACAAGTGAAACATGTCAAATAAATGTGTTTCACCTGTAAAAAATTCATGACAGAAAACCGAAATGCAAAACCGCAGCAATTCGTGTTTTCCTGGTCTAAAGGAATTCTGCAATAATGGAGGAGGGGGTGCCCTATTTAAAGACCCTCATCTATTAGCAAGAGTAAAAAGAGGCATTTCTCACCATGGACGACGCAGAATTATGTAATGCTTACTTTCCCCTGTGGAGGTGCTGAAGAGATGAACGCTTGCTGGCAGGTTCCCCTACAATTTACAGCTGATCTCTGGGGTGATCAATTTATCGTCAGGGCCACTCCACAATTTTTTTTTATAAATAAATAAAAAAAAAAAGATTGTCCACAACGGCCAAGTCATTTATGTGTATGTGAAAACTGCAGATCATCCTGATAAAACATAATAGGCTTCTTGCTGAGTTCACACAGTATTTAAATGTTAAGAGAAGATTGGCACGCACGTGGAATTAAATAGCCCAGGTCCTGTTGCCTTTATTTCCTAAGGACTACTTTTTAGTTGTGTCCTAGTAGGACACAACAAAAAGGAGTGACTGCAGCTTAGCAACAGAAAGTCACATTCTATTAAAATACATTGGTTGTGCAAGAGTACATAAAACTTTCAAGAGACAAAGGTGAAAAAAATGCATTGCATGTAAGTCACCCAACAGTTACTATTATAGCGGTCGCATGACAAACGTCACCAAGTCTAAAGGACATGTGGGATACTCTGAAACAGGGGTGGACATACCATTGGACCAACCTGTGCAGCTGCACAGGGGCCCAGTAGATAAGGGGGCTCACGTCAGCCTTCTTCTGTCTGTTAGATTGCATGTAAATGCCAGAGATGATGAATTGTATGGCTTTCAATTACTAATGGATTGTTCAGCTGGATTCACACGAGCATGTGAGGTCCATGATATACGGACCGTATCTCAGCAGTATTTCCCGGAACGAACACACTTCAGGGTGCCAGGCTCCTAGTGTCATAGTTATCTATGACGCTAGGAGTCCCTGCCTCGCTGCTGGAAACCTGTCCCGTACTGAAAACATGATTATAATATGGGACAGTTTTCCCGCAGGGAGGCAGGGACTCCTAGCGTCATAGATAACTATCATGCTAGGAGCCCGGCTCCCTGAAGTGTGTTCGCTCCAGGAAATACTGCCGACATACAGTCCGTCTATCACTGACCGAAAATGCTCATGTGAATCCGGCCTTAGAGAGACATAAGTTGGTGATTTATGATGATATTGGAGAGCAAGGGGCCCATATATTATTCATGAACAGGGGCCCCTCAGCTGTCTGTGTCCGCACCTGCTCTGAAATGTGCCTTCTGTCCAATCACAAACTGCGGCTGCTGCTGTTTCCCCCCAAAGCTTTACACTGCAGCTCACACGTTCTGATTGGCTGCTGCTTATAAGCACAAGCCCCCCTACAAGCTCACAAAGTAGTGCATTACAGCAAGAATAGAAGGATTATAAACTACAAGCAACTAAACAACCAATGAGTAAAAGTATTCTAATCAGAAAATGTCAACATGTATTGAGGCAATGAGTTTCTGATGTAAATATTCTTACCTAAATATAGTTTGCATGGATATTTGTGAATATTTCCAAACAAATCATTCTAAATGTATTAAAATAAAAAGAGTACCGGTATCTTTAAAAATTACAAGCAATAGGGGAATTTTCCCCTTATAATATTTAGGAAAATGGAAAGTATAGTGTACTGGAGGCAGATTAGACTGGAGTGTAAAATGACAAAGTGCTTTAAACGGATGACTGGGCACAGGCATTCGGGGACTTAGTGGAACACTGAAGACGTTTTCCCTCATGTACTGCAGCATCCACCAAGTTAATATACAGACAGATGGATTAAAGGGACGCTAAATTTCTTGGTCTCTTCTGGAGACGACGTGTTCTACTTGGCAGACTTTAAATGCAGTATACAAGGACCATAGTCCTGTAATATAGCATTTTCAGGTTGAAGAAAAACCATGAATATATTATTGAATAGCGCTCTTCATCCTGTGCCTCCTGGTTCATAAATATAATGTCAGGACTTCTGTAGCATACAAGCAGAGCAGTAGAAAAATAGGGACAAGGGGGTGTATCTATGGAAAGCTGGGTGACCGATCTGGATAGCACATTCTACGTTCACTGTAATGGTGGCCATTATTTTATGTCAACCAGTGGCGGAGACCATGATATCACAGAAATGGCTTTATAAATGGCGACAACACAGGGACTTAGATTTCCATCTCGGTTTTTTTTATTTTACTATTGATGCTCTTTTGCCTGGAGAAAATATAAATCACCAAAAACATGAACACTGGTTTAGTCATTATGTTGGGGGTTACACACGGGTTGTGCAGTGCAACAATATCAGACATTGTGAAGGCTCTACAGTTGTCCAGACAGCAGCGCCATGCAAAAATCCATGCAGTGTCCCAGGCCTTTATACGACACACAGTACCATAAAGAGAATGTAATAAACGCCACACAAAAGACTCATCTATAGCTGCTGAACAGATGCTTCCTCTTGCTAGAGTCTACAAAGTCAGCATTACTTCAGCAGCCACTAAAGAGCCAGAAGCTGCCATCTCCTTATTTACAGTCAGAAACAGAGAAAATAAATCAGTTTTATTGGCATGTGTATGATCAGTCTGCACGGAAACTCGAGTAATGCAGTGATTCCTGGATGCTCAGACACAGAGGTGGCCAACATATAATGGCAATGAGTTGTCTCATGAAGATAAACCCCCTAATAGGGCATATGGACATCAGAGGGGGATTCCCTATGCAGGACCCCCTCTATAAAACTAGATAGACGCTCACATAGAACCAGCATGCCCATATATTACATGGTCGGCCATTTACTTGCATGGTTGCCATGTAATATTACATTTTCTCTGCAGCGGTACCTGGATCGGTAGGGATTGGAGAAGCTGGACCCTCGGTGATAAGCTGATGGCTGGGCTGATTTCTACTTAAAAAAAATTCTCACAAAAGACAACCCCATTCAGTTAGGCCGGATTCACACGAGCGTGTGCGTTTTGCACGCGCAAAAAACGCGGCGTTTTGGGCGCGCACAAGGTACATAACAGCTCCGTGTGTCAGCCGCGTATGATGCGTGGCTGCGTGATTTTCACACAGCCACCATTGTTATGACACTGTATGTTTGTAAACAGAAAAGCACGTGGTGCTTTTGTTTTCATGCATACTTTTTACTGCTGTTGCGCGAATCACGCGCGTCACACGGAACGCGTGATTTTCACGCACCCATTGATTTCAATGGGTGCGTGATGCGCGAACACACAAATATAGGACATGTCGTGAGTTTTACGCAGCGGACACACGATGCGTGAAAATCACGGACTGTCTGAACGGCCCCATTGACTAACATAGGTCCGTGCGAGGCGCTTGAAAATCATGCGCGTTGCACGGACGTATTATACGTTCATCTGAATAAGCCCTTAAACCCTTTATTTCAGGTAGTGTAGCCATTGTATGTTTGTTTCTGTATGTATACATGAATCTAAAGTAATTTAAAGTAACACTCTGGGAAAAACTGATACATTATATCTAGTGTAGGGCCTTAGTGGGAGGAGCATGACTCACAGATTCAAAGAACACCAAAAAGAAAAGTCATGGACCGCTCAGGTGTATTAGGTTTTCCTTCACAGAAGTTGTACGTTACCAGTCAATATATACCCTGAACACCTTTGTAGGCATTTTTATTAAACGTATATTTTAAGTGTTGTTAAACGGTTTTTAAATTGACTTATTAAAAACATTTAATAATTTTTCAGATGCAGCTTCAACGTATCCATAGAAGCCAAATCGTTCACTATCAGCCGATTCAGTCAGTGAACTGAACTGACAGCTGAGAGCAGATCCTGTGTCTCTAACAGCACCTCAACATCTGAATGGCTCTGAGCGTCTGACTGCTGAGGGCCCTATGGGTGGGGAAATTATTTCCCACCCATAGGGCCCTATGCAGTCAGTCAGATGCTCAGACCTTTCCTTGCAGTATAATCTCCTCCCCCCCATTGAGCCCGTCTGATTGCTAAGGGCTCTATGGGGGGCGATAACTCCTTCCCCACAGAGCCAGACACTCGGACCCTCCCTTGCGTCACTCAGCAGTAAGACACTCTGACCCCCACTTGCAGTATAATCCCCCCACGGAGCTATTTTACTGCAAGAGGAGGAATGGTTGACTGCTTAAAGGGTAACTTAACGTTTAAAAAACGTTTGACTTGTCATAGTGACATGTCAGAATGTCTGATCGTTGGAGACCCGAGCATGGAGATCCCCACAGATTGCTAAAACGAAGCGGCAGAAGCACTCAGGAGGGCACTGCGCCACTTTACCTCTGATAGGCTTTCCTCTGATAGTCGAGCAAGCGGAGTATGGGCTCAATAGAATACTATGAGCCCGTAGACCACTTACAGGAAAGAAGATCAGAAATTATGTGGAACAGTGCTCGCCCGAGCGCTTTTGCCACTTTGTTTTAGCGATCGGTGGGGGTCTCAGTGCTCGAACCCCCACTGATCAAAACTTCTGGCATTTAACTTTGAGACGACAAAAGTTTTTTAAAAGTCTAGTTACCCCTTGGGGGTCTGAATTTTTATTGGTCTGAGTTAATGTATGGGCCTGGGGTCTTAATTTGCTTAGGGGTTTGGTCTGGGGTATAAAACAATTTAGGGGGTTTGCGGTCTGAATTTTTGTGTTGCTATAGAGGCTAAAAATGGCTGCAGAATCGAGGGGCAAAAGAGGTCTCATCAGGAAACTCTGCAGTAATCAGGAGAAGTTGCCAGAAAGGTCTGTCAGATGAAGAAAAGAAAAGGAGAACGACCCTCATCCGAGAAGATGTTGCTTGTGAGTCACTGGATTTATAGAGAATCTGTCACCTCTCCTGACATGTCTTTTAAAGATAATCCTTGTAGTCTATAAAAAGTGTGTGTAGTCAAGGACTAACAGACAAATGGGTGTTACCATTCCCCTGGTCAGGAGGACACAGCCCTTTGACAAGGACACAGCCCTTTGACAAGGGGAATCGTAACACTCATTTGTCAAATGCTCACACAGAAAGGTGGTGTTGACTGTAGACACGGCGTGGCAGAGCAGCGGAGAGGGGCGCCCAAGCTTGGGGAAAAGACAAGCGCCCATGGTCTACTTAATTCGTCACTGGTGATCCTGTGTGTTAGTGGCACGGGACCTGGTCTCAGCCGAGCTTTCTGTTCAGTTCACTGACAGAAATCAGCTGATAGCAAACAATACAACTTCTATGTATACAGGATACATAGAATCTACATCTAAAAAAAAGATTAATCATTTTTAATAAATGTCAATTTGAGTAAAAACATTGACTGCTAGTTCAGGTTAGGGATGCACGATGCATCGAAACTTCGATACGGTTTCGATTTCGTGCACCCTCAAACGGTTCGATACGGTTATTTCATGTATTTTGATACTAAGCTGTGCCGCTGCACAGCTTAGCATTGCAACACATGAATGTATAAGAGCGGGGCTGCGGATGTGTAATACAACCAATGCCCCGCCCCTGCGTCCTGACAATTGTGCGCGGTCAGCATGAGGTGATGCGACCAGCGCTGCACTAATGAGCGGCGGGGATGAGACAGAACATGGCGGGCGCACTGCAAAACACCCCCATGTTCTGTCTTCAGTGCTTGCGCTCCTTAGTGCAGCGCCGGCCGCATCACCTCATGCTGCCCGCGCGCGCACTTGTTGTCAGGAGCGGGGCAATGGCTGTATTACACAGCCACAGCCCCGCTCTAACGGCGCTATTCCCCTGAATTCTGCGATCAAAGTTGACCACAGAATTCAAGGGGAAAATGAGAAGGGGGGATGAGCCTTGAATCATGTCACAGGAAATCCCTGTGACACGATTGAGGGACATACCATATATGGGCAGACAGCCCACGGTCCATTGAAAAACCCCAGGGCTCTCTTACCAGATTTCCTGTTAGGGCATACTTAGGTAACAACTTTCTTGCGTCATTTATGATGTGTATGCTATAAAAAAATAAAATAAAATATTAAAACTTTTTTTTCACTTATTAATGTAAGCCACGAGGAGTGATGAATTAAACCTCCATGTGCCTCACATTAATAGTAATTAACCCCATCATGTACCTCACACTAATAGTAATTAACCCCATCATGTACCTCACACATTAACCAAATGTTGTCTATTATGACTGAGAAACATGATGGGGTTAATTACTATTAATGTGAGGCACATTCAAAATTCATCACACCTTGTGCCTCACATCAGAAAATGGAAGAACTTATTTCTTTTTTATTACTGTTGGCAAAGTATCGTTTTGGTATAGAAAATCGCAATACTACACAAAGTATTGGTATCGTAGTCCAAATTCTGGTATCGTGACAACCGTAGTTCAGGACTTAAAACATTAATGTAAAATAACTGGGCCCTGAAAACGCCTCTACTTATGGGCAATAAAGCAAATGGAAAATGTGATCCCTGGTAGAGCAAGTTGTGGTATGTTTAAACGATTATAATGTAAAGCATGCTTAGCCCCTCAGTCAGGGAAATTATTGCCAAATGCTTCCTGTATAATCTCCCTGGTATAGTCCTGAATCCATCCCCCTTTTTCCACGCTTAGCGGAAGCAGGACATCCAGCCATAGCTGTGCCGAGAAACTTACTAGCAGCATAAAACAAAGAGCAGAGGTGTCCAGGATTAGAAGCACACGTTGTGTCAGTAAGGAGGTTTACAAGTGAGAAAGGAAGAGCCAACGCAAGCAAGCACACATCCACATACCCATGACACCATATGGCCATTCTTGGAGTGGAGGGGCCGCCTCGGAAGCAGGAAGTCTGAAACAGATTTAAACAAATAACCACATCTTTTGAAGTGAACGCAAATTGGGTCACATCACACATTTATTTATGTAAAAGCAGGGGCCGACACAAACACGTACAATGCGAGAACCAGAATTAGGACTAAGAATCGGAAGAATTTTTTATATAATTTATTTTTATTAAAAAAAAATACTAACTTCCTTCAGCTGGCTGGTACGGCGAATTGTGGTTTCACTGCAGCAGCCAGATGCGCGATGTTTGAGACTTATCTTCTCCGGCCCCCTATAGCTACACTACTATGCAATGTGCGTGAACGAGTGTTTAGAAAATAGATTTTTACACATTGCTGTTTTGCGGCAGTTTGGGATCATTCTGCCCTTTTTGGACATTTTAAATCATACTCACAATATGGCGAGATCATGGTTTTTGTTGCAACTTCTTAAAAAATGCTTGAAAAATGTCCTATAGCAGGACGGAAACGTTGCAGCTTGTGCGGATTGAATAAACCACCATTTTTTCCACTATATCGGAGTGCTGTGGGATTTTCTCCCATATTTACCCATATCCCCTGGATCGGTATAACCTGCCTGTACCCTATACCATCTCGGAATCGAACTTTGAATGCTGCTTTTTTTTTTTTTGTTTGTGTATGTGTATATATATATATATATATATATATATATATATATATATATATATATATATATATACACACACACACACATATATATATATACACACACATATATATATACACACACATATATATACACACACATACAGTGAGTGGCAATCACAGTACAGTAGGCACGCTGCAGTTAAGTATGCAAGCCGTATTGTATTCTTAAGTGCTCAATGTAAACGTAATCATATTAGAAACAAATTAAACTTTAAGAGCAGAACAATTGTTGGCTGCCTTAAAAAGAAATATTTGGGCGGATATTCACTTTATACTTCATAATGGGTCTATATATACCTGCTATAAGTGATTATATTCAGATTTCATTCCAGGGTAGGTGGGAAATGGCAAATGTAGGTTTACTGTGCAAATGCGCCACCTAGTGGAATGTGGCATACAAGACACTTGTAACAGTTTATACACAAAGTATCTCTTTCCCATGTATGTGTTAAAAAATTTAAATGTAACTTGTATAAAGTAAATAAATTATATATATCTCAACACACATATATATATATATATACATAACAAACAAACACACACACACACATATACAAAGATACCCACAGGCTGTTAAATTTGGATTTTATAACCTAGTAGAAAATGCATTCCACATGTAATTTCTTTTTCCTACACACGAAAGGATAATTTTCTGGCTCTCTTCTTCTCTACAACAGCGTAGCGCCACTTTATATTACACAATGCAGCCACAAAACCGTGCACTTAACAATAAAAGCCAGGAATTTAAGAAGAAAACATACACTTATTCCGAAATCTCTGGGCGTCTACATAAAACCCTTTCTTGGTATTATTATACGTCGCCCACAAACACCTCATATTAGATGGCGGTATTGATAGACTCCTGAATTTTAATGATCATGATCCGTCAATAAGAACGTTCACGTATACGCCGCAAGTTCATTAATAAACCATTAAGAAAGGCCAGCGAAACACTAATCCCTTAAGGAGATCTATTTTTTTTTTTTTTCTGGAACCAATTTGTAAGCTTAGAAGGTGTCAACACAATGTACATCGCAGGGTTAATGTCCTTAAACTTGGATTCCTTAAATTACAAAAAAAACCGACACAAGAGCGTTTTATTAGGTGGTGATGGAATAAATAGTGGCAGAGTTTCTGCAGCCTGTCCTGGGATGAAGGTCAGGACAATCATTCTGACAGGCGAGGGGCTTCCACCAGGACAAATAAACCTTGAACTGATCTATACCGTCCACACGAGGAGAACATTATCCAAAATCAATATTCTAAAGCAGGAAAGAGAAGGGGGGAAAGGGAGGGACGACTGTAGTCAATAATACAATTCAGGCAGCCGCTGCATCTGTGTAGTTGTTTGGATCTACTATTTGTAATACAGAGGACTGAAGGCATTCACGTCTATTGCCAGAACAAGGTGAAAATGTCAGCCGTCACAGCGCCACAGCTGGTCAGGACAACAGGGCAGTCACCATGCCCACAAACGCCCTTTCCTGAATACATTTACCATGTGGGAGTAAAGCGTAGCGATGTGTAGTCTATAATGGGGCTACTTACATCATGTCATGCACAGCACAAGTGTTGGACAATTTATAAAACATGGCCGTATTCCCACGTACCATAAACGCTGCGCAATATCCGCAACGGAATTCTGTGTGGAAAACCTGCAGCATCAAGGGCTTGTCCACACGTAACTGCTGCGGATTTTCCGTGCAGAATTGCGGACGGACAATACGCAGCAGAATAGAGTAGCAGCAAAGTGGGTGAGGCTTAATCTCATCCACGCACCGCGTAAAATTTCCGACCAGAAATTGACCTATAGTGTGTCCTTTTCGTACCGGTTTCTGGAGTAAAAAACGCAGGAAATGGTGCGTTTTTGTCGCAGCGGAATTTCTGCTTGTTTCTGCGGAATCGATGAAGAAAATTTCTGCAGCAATTCCGTTACGTGCGGACAAGCCCTTACGGTAGCAGAATAGTAGATGAAACTTTAACAAATCTCATCCACAAGCTGCAGAAAAGAAAAATCTACAGATAAAACGTTTGCAAATTGACCTGCGGTACGTTTTTTTAAATCCGTAGCATGTCAAATTATGCTGCGGAATAGTTACACTTTTGGCGTGGGTTTTGCCACGGAATTCAATGGGAGGTAAAACCTGCAAATGTTGCAATTCTGCCACGAAAATAGCAAATCTGTTTCAATTTAATAAAAAAAATAAAAAAAGTCTATACTAACCCCCCCTGGCATTATCATAGCGATGGCTACTTTTCAGCCCGGCCTCCTGGGATGATGTTTCATTCCATGTGACTGCTGCAGCAAATCAGACTGCAGCGGGGGATGCAGCGTCATCACCAAACGCTGGCTGCATGGAGAACAGGGGGACGTGTCGCTATGGCAACACCAGTTAGACAAGTATTGGCTATTTTTCCATTATACCAGAGGTCAAAAGTGTCCTTTTGGCCTCGGTTGGGTGGAATAAGTCAAGTATAATTTCTTTTTCTTTTTTTTGTCTACTACACACTTCTATTCAGAGGCATCCAGAGAGAAAAAAAAACCCATAACAACGAATTGCCATAATAGCATTTGGGTGACGGATGCATCAGTCAATGGCGTCCGTTAAAAATATACGTCAGGGAGCTCCAGTGACGTAACTATCAATACATGGACGGTTATCACTAGAGTTTCCTTCTGAGGAGAAGCTGCCCTTCTGCAAAGCAGCTCACACATACCCACCCTGCAAAGCAAGACCCTATATGGACATTTACATCACTGGGATTGCCCCACGGAAGCTGCAGTGACATAGCTTCCCCAAAAAGAAATAAGCAAACGGGGACTCTGGCTGCTTTGAAGATCTGAAAAGGGGTTATAGACTCCTTGTGCACGGTGGTGCTTTGGGAGGACAGGGGAAGCTACGTCACTGGAGCTTCCCTGAGGTAGCCCCAGTGATATAACTGGACAGTTACGTCACTGGGGATACCACAGGGAAGCTCCAGTGACGTAGCTTCCCAGGGCGGATATAGAAAACAGCTGGGAATTCCCTGCTGCACCAGGAAGCTCCAGTAATACTGCTCATTTATAGACCGTTACATCACTAGAGTTTCCAGACGTACACGTTAAACGGAGCCTGTGACTGATGCCTATTAGTGGCACAGACATCTATCACTCCGACTAGAATTGTATTCGTTTAACAAATACGTCATCAATAGAGTCATGAATGTTTATGACTTATCTGTTCAACGGATACCATTATAGCCTATGCATGATGGATGGGACTGTTAGGCATCCGTCGCAGTCCCCGTTTAACATATACGACGGGATATTTTCCCGGCATATACCGTTAAACGGAGGTCAATAACGCAGTGTGAACAGGGGCCTTCAGGGGTTTCACAGAGTAAAATGTTAATTACCTAGTCATAGAAAAAAGGCCCTCTTACCCCAGGACCCTCACTGATCAGCCGAAAGAAGGGGCAGCGGCATCTTGCCACAGGTACTGTTGTATTGCCAGCTATATTATGCAAAACAATGCATGAGCACACATTAGGAAATATAAGCACTGGATCTCATCTGTTTACAAACCTAATTGTGTAAACTTAACTTTCCACCTGTCATGGGGAGGAACTTCCTTAGTACTCCTTGCCTGTGACACCGAGGGAATGCATTTGCGCCACAATTCTGGCGTCAAAGCTGCAAATAGCAGCAAACATTTGCGCAATAATTTGTGACTTTTTGGTCTTAAGCTGCTCTCCCCACTTTTCAAAGTTGGCGAGAAGACAGGTCGGGTTTAGCGGCAGGGCCATTGTCGGTTCAACAGAATTACCATCATTGGGGTAAATTATGGCTCTTGCTTATAGTAGGCCTAGATTTAAATTTCTGGCACATAGACAGCTAAAGATGCGCCAAATTTACTAAGAGGCGTGAGCCTTTGAATACATGCGGCACTTCTTACTCCAACTTATTTTGGTTTTTGACGTATGAAACGCCAGTCTAAGTAAATCTCCCCGAAGTCTTTACCATCCCACATGTCTTACAAGATAGACATTCAGTCATCATTTCTGTAGCAATGATGTTGTAAGACATTCTGAGATTCGGACCCTTGTCAACATTTATAACTGCCATTATGCTAAGTATTACAAGATGTGCTTCAAGACCAATATGCAGAGGAAAAACGTCATTTATATGCAATGATTATTATTTACAAGGAGCCAGAATGTTCTATCAGCAGTTCAATAAGAGAGCAAAGCAATGCAATGCTCCTCAGCTGATATCAAACATCTAACAATGTATCCTTAAAGAAGCCCTGCGGTGTATTTTTTTCTGCCCCCCCCCCCCCCCCACTTTAATCTGGTAACATGTAGTATAAAGTTGTATATTAACTTACCCAGCACTGTATTACCTGGGTAGCCGCTCTATTCTGGGTCGCCGCTGTGTCACGTAATCTTCACTCGGACTTTCCGTATTCCTACAGCATCTGCTGTAGACACCGGAGGTCAGAGTGTCTATGAGATTGACATCAGGGTTCTCATAGACTTGCAATGAGACACTGACCTCCGGTTTCTACAGCAGGCGCCGGGAGTGAAGATTACGTGACACAGCGGAGGCCCGGAGCTGAGCAGCTACGCGTGAAATACAGCACCGAGTAAGTTGATACACATTTCACCCAAAAATGTGGTGGTGGGGGGGGGGGCAGAAAAAAAATACACCGGAGTGTTCCTTTAAGCAGTGATTTGGGTCTTTTTTTTTTTATTTATATCAGTTTCAGAAAAAAAATGGGCCTCCAAGAATTTCCAATATAACCATATATAGCCCAACAAATAGTTTTAGAAAATTCTGCAACAAATCTGCTGCGTCTGAATATACCAGCGGATCTTACACACAGTTTTGATGAAGATTTTGGTGCCAAATACAGGAATTGCGGACGGAAAATACGCAGCAGAAAACAGTAGCAGCAAAGTGGGTGAGATTTAACAAATCTCATCCATACGCTGCATAAAATTTCCGAACAGAAATTGACCTGCGGTGCGTATATTTCGTACCAGAGCATGTCAATTCCCGCTGCGGAAAGTGGACTGAATTGCTGCGTTTTTCAGGTGTGTCACCATCTCCCAGCATTGAGAAAAACACAGCAAAATCCACACCATTTTCTGCAGCAAATCCGTTACGTGTGGACAAGCCCTGTGTGTGATCCTGGCCTAATAGATTTGTTCGTTTTGGTTCAGAATGAAATGGGCAATAAAAGCGAGTAGACAAAAGGATGAGCTTTCTAAGTGTAAGCACAGAAGTAGAAAGACTATGATTATGTGAAGATTACCATAAAGGAGGCGCCATTATCAAAGGAACGCAGGAAGCAACGATCAACTCTGAGCTCAATTAGATATGGTCAATTATAGCCTTGAGCTGAAAATAATTTTGCCGTTTAGAACATGCTGTATTGGATCCGTATTAAAGTAGTACTCCAGCATAAAAAAAATTAATAAATGGTCTGGACGTGTAATGCTAACTCACCTGCAATATTCTAGCAGTCTCATTTGTTTCTTCCCAACCTTGTTGCATCTATACATTTTTAACCCTTTTATTATGGGCAGCTGTGTCATGTAATCTCAGTCTCACCTCCGGTTTAAACCTTCTCTCCTGTGTAAGCCAAAAGTCATTCTCCCATGTGATTACATCAGCATCTTATCAAATCCCACCTGGCAGCTCTGAGACCCCTCCCTCACCAAGCTCCATCCTCCTTATTCCTCTGTATGTCTCTCCATGAATATAGTGCTGCTAAAGAGATCATTTCTGCCCAAAGTAACCAAGACCGCACTGATAACAGATGTGTCCATACTATGATTAGTGGCAGTTATTAAACTCACACGAACGGTCTATATTACTATCTATGTGTGCAGAGCCCAGTGTATTTCTAAGACATGCAGCTTCACACTGCTCTCCCTGCCTAATGCTTGTTATAGCTGACAGGTAGAAAGCTATCACACACAAGCAGGAGCCAGGGTGAAGCAGGAGGCAGGGTGAAGCAGGAGGCAGGGTGAAGCAGGAGGCAGGGTGAAGCAGGCTGAAGCTGCATTTCATAGCATACACAAACTCTGCAGTGTGAGTTAGCGGAGTTTTATAACTGAATGACAATAGCTCTGTTACTGATCTATCACTTGTTGCACTTATATAGGACTCGAAGTGGTGCAGTGTGATGAGACTCTACCCAGTCCTCCCCTAAAGAGCCAGAAGATTTATGGGAAATGTAGGCTGCAGATCAGAGGGGGGGGGGAGGGAGAAGGATCCAAGATGGCGGACGAACCATATATGTCACATCAGCTACAACAGTATACAAGGTATACACAAGAATCTCCACATTAAATTCTGCTGTAGTGCTACTTTAAAGGCGATAAGTAAACACAATGGGTACATTAAATTGTCATCCGTCCATCACCCAAAAGCGTCAGCTGGAATCTCCATTTACCAGTGGTACGAGGACGGCAAAAGAAAAGTCTACGTATTAAGAACCTGTAATAACCGTGCATAAGACAAACCTCTGATATCTGGAACAAGGCTGTATTTGTTTATTTACATTTTGTCATAAGGCTCCCTGGACAGAATATCGGATACATGGGGTGGAAAATACTTATTCAGCCTTGGGAGCAACCTTATGCACAAAAGATATTCTGAACACTATTATCCCCCTCCATAACCTCATTCGTGATACCCGAAGATCATTGCCTACATTAGGAAGTTTGTGCACATCTATTGCGGCTAATATAGCCATAATCTATTATATATTCCTGAATGTTCACCAATTATTGTATTTACATTTATATTGCACAAATATCTGTATCTACTGGAAGCTTAGAGGGGAATACTAAACGCCTCTCCTGTCTCTTGTGTAGTAAGAAACGAGGATATTATTATGTCTGTGGATCAGCTAAGCTCAAACACAGGGTATAAATGCACTTGAGAAAACAGGTTATTGAAGCAAAAGAAATACCCTTTTTTTTTTTTTTTTACAGGTTATAACGCAACCTCATCTCATCTGTACAACCCTGTCACAGAATGATCTCCAGAGATCGACAAGCGTGCCATTATACAGTCAAACCACATCTGCCATAAATGACATTTTAATGGTTATTGTTAAGGAACCGTTGCTGCTAGAGTCACCCACACAAGCCTTTGTTTACCTTGGAAGATATGCAAAATATACAGACGCTCATTTCATAAACCCGCTGTAGATACCAAGAGGGTTAATGCATCAACCGTCACAGGGTGTGCATGCGTGTGTAGAGGCGCCCAGGTACAGAGCAGATTCAGCAGTAATGCATATTTATCTACCGGTATATTTAGTGGTTTAGGTGGCATTGGTGTTTACAGAGACAGACAGACAGACTATTGGGTTCTCTACTTTGTTTTTGGATCATCAGCTATCTCCCACCTGGGAGTATCCCAAAAACCTAATGCCACCGCAACCAGGCGGTGCGTTACTGCACAACGGGAAGGGAATCAAACAGCCGAGCCCGCTGAGATACGCCGTTTCCAGAAGTTACGGAAACCGCGTAGCTCGCTGTCCTGCTGTTTTCTTAACACTCATTCACTTCTATGGAAGTTACGGAAACAATAGTTCAACAAGCTCTGCTGTTTTCAGATTGTCATCCTGTTGTGCACAGCCACCTCATCAGGCGAGAAGGGGGTCCCCATCTATCAGACATTTAAAGGGGTTTTCCAAGATAAAATGACATGTGTTAATGCTTGTAATTTATTAATGTAAATACATTTGTAATATACTTACATTTTCCAAAGTGGACCCGTTTCCAGATCCTGCCGTGAGGTAATTGACGGGTGATGTCACTCTCTGGCCGCTGTGTTGATCTTCAATTCTTTTCCGGGTATACGACACGTCACTTGTGACGTGCCATGTATGGGCTGTTCTGCTGTACAGCCCGTAACGTGAATGCGCGGTCCCTGCTGTTCTCGATGTCCATGCTTTTCTCGAGATAACAACAGGGACCGCGCATGAGCGTTACAACAGAACAGCCCATACACGGCACAGAAAATAATTGAAGATCAACACAGCGGCCAAAGAGTGACGTCACCCGTCAAGTACCCCACGGCAGGATCTGGAAACGGGGCCAATTTGGAAGATGTAAGTATATTACAAATGTATTTACATGAATAAATAGTCATTTTAGCTCTGACAACCCCTTTAAGGTATGGCCCAAAAAAAGTCAGAATAAAAGTGAATCAATATGTTTCATGTACCACAAAACAGTACCAATCAAAACTACGTCTCATCCCGCAAAAAACAGACCCTCAAATCACTACATTGACAGAAAAATAAAAAAAACTACGGATCTTGGAAAGCAATGATGCAAAAGCAATTCAAGCATTTTGGTCATGATCTAGAAATTTGACAAATAATACTACATAAAATGTTTGTTAAAGTATCTTAATTGTACTGTATGCGAACCGCAATATGAGAATAAAATTGCGCCTCAAATTTTTACAAAAAAAATAAAATAAAAACAATTACAAAAAATGTTTGTTTTGTTTTTTCGAAACGTCAATATAAAGAGATGATAGAGCTTATAAGGCTTCGTTCACATCTGCGCTCGTGTCCCGTTCCGACTGAGCTTTCCGTCGGAATGGGATCCTGACTGAGACAAACGGAAACCAGAGGTTCCCGTTTCCATCACCTTTGATTTCAATGGGGACGGATCCGGTGACAATGGTTTCAGTTTGTCTCAGTTGTGCAAGAGTTCCGTCGTTTTGACGGAATCAATAGCGTAGTCATTGGCACCGGATCCGTCACCATTGAAATCAATGGTGACGGAAACCTTTGGGGTCCGTTTGTGTCAGTCAGGGACCCGTTCCGACGGAAAGCTCAGACGGAATGTCGGAACGGGACCCTAGCGCATATGTGAACGAAGCCTAAGCAAGGCATAAGAGTGAAATTCACAAGCTATATTATAAGACCACCATTATGTGTAACCCTCATAAATATGTAGCCCTGTTCAATTATTTCCATGCTTGGTTCTTCAACTGTAATGTAAAACCCAATCATACATGAAGCAATACAATTTAATGTTTTTACATATTTTACTTTTTATGTTTGATTAGAGAACATGAAAACAAGAGAGAGACACTTTAAACTATACAGCTATTATAAAACACAGGTTGCGAAGTCTGTTTGGTACTTTTGTATGACGGGAAAAACACTACTCAAAGGCCGAATTCAGACGACCGTAGTATAAGTCTGTGGGATGGCCGTTAAAACAGCCGCCGTCACACGGACACATGTATTTCAATGGGGCCGTTCACACGTAGAACATGTCCTATTTTTTTCAGTTTTTACGGATCCCTCGACAGACTCAAGTCTATGGGGATCTGGGAAAATGGGACCCACACTGGTGCAACTCAGATGTGAAAAACTGTAGTTTTTCACGTCCAAGTTTGCACTCGATCGTGGCCTTATAGAAAACTGCAACACAACAGGAGTATCGCTGTACAGAAAACACTGAAGGAGCCTCAGAAGTTAACAAGCGCTGCACCCCCTCCATTCCAAGGATCTTTGGGGATCCTGGCAGTTAGACCCCCACCGATCAGTAAGTGATTGCAGTGATCAGTAAGTGGGTAAAACCCCTTTAAATATTAAAAAAGTTACTCTGATGAAAGAGAAAAACAAAATAGCATCTGCTAACTGTAAAGAAAAGCGAAATGTATTTTTTTTCCTCCTGTACAAATAACCCTTCTATAGTGTATGTAAAAAATGTTTACTTATATGTGGGTTTGTTTTGGCGGTACGAGACGTAGTTTTCATTGGTACTTTTTGGGTGTACATGTGACTTATTGATGAATTTTTATTACTACTTCATGGGGGGGGGGGCAATGGAAAAAAATAGCAATTCCGCCAGTGTTTTGCTTTTTTTTTTTTATACGGTGTCCACCGGTTTAAATGACACAAGTTAACTTTATTGTTTTGGTCATTATAGTTGCGGTGATATCAAATACGTTTACTTTTATTTATTTTTTACATTACTAAATAAAATCACTTAATGGATAAACGATTTTTTTTAGTTTTTTTAACTGTAATCTTTATTAATAATTTTTATTTAACATTACTTATTTTTTTAGTCACACTATGGGACTTCACTATGTGATGTTTAGTTCGCAGATATAATGCTTTGGAATACTTCGTATACCAAAGAATTATTGCCTGTCAGTGTAAAACCAATGGGCAATTAATTAGGACGTGCCTCTGGCACGGCCTGTTATATAGCCAGGGCAGGGCTGGGGGCCATTGTGAGGCCCCCGGCTGCCATGACACCCCATCGGAGGTGATCGCTACCGTTGGAGCAGGAGCTCAGCTGTCATCAGACAGCCGAGTAACTGCTCCAGCCTGCACGGGACACTGTGAAGGACTTAGCCTAGGCTTCCGTGAAAAGGCGGCAGCCTAGCGTAAAGCCCCTTAATGACGTCCGTGAAAAGGCGTATTGGTAGTCACTAAGGGGTTAATAGTATATTGTAAGTGGCAAATTATATTCGCACCAGATTCCAATATAGTCTCTGCTGAAATGCTGCCTGATCTGTAATTAAAAAGAGACATATGAAATATTTCATGTCCTCCAGAAATGGGTGTCATTTATAATTTCTTAAATTATGAGAAAAGTGGCACAATGTATTAAGATTCCTGCCAGCCAGCTCTCCCTTCATCTGGTCAAAGTAAGAAGTGCCTGAGGTGCACAGAACAAATAAAGCCTTTTATACAGGGAGGGGGAAGAACACATTAATCTGTTTCTCAAGCCAACAAAGTCACAGCTATGCACGAGTCATTCACACATGTGGGAGAAGGAGACACACTTTGTAATTAGATTACGGATTGTAAAGATCTTCATTCTCTTACTGGTGGCCGGCCTTTTAAAACCTGAACTCATGGTCACGTCGGTGGTCAATGCACTACAGCTGGACACATGTGGCACGGTTGTACCGCCTGATGCTGCCCATACACAGATTGTCAGGATCTGCCGTCATTAACGTAATGTGTATGGGCGCCTCCCATAGACTGTGGAAGGAGGAGGTGTAAAGAGGAATAGGCATATTGGATTTAAGCGTGCCCAATCCTTTGTTATGCTGGGCGAAATGTTGCTGTTAAAAGATGGGCATACAACTAAAGGGGGTTTTACACTCGGTGATTATGGGGCAGACAAGCGTTCATAGAACCCTCGTTGCCGATAATTGCCCTGTGTAATGTGTAAACAGGGCAGTGAACAGCAGATGAACAAGCAAACGCTCGATCATCTGCTGGGCGTATCGTTTTAAAAAAGTTAAATATTATCATTGTCGCCAGCACATCTCCCTGTGTAAACAGGGAGACGCGCTGCCGACATGATAATGTATGGGGACGAGTGCTCGGGGTAACGACCACTCGTCCCCATCCATAGCGCCGTGTGAAAGGAGCAAACGAGAACCAATCAACAATGTCTCGTTGATCGGGGCTCGCTGCACCGGCCGATTATTGGCCGATGTAAAAGGGCCTTTAGGTAGCGGTCGAACGATTGTTCGGCCAATGACTATTCCTTTTAACTCCTCTATACAGCTGGGCAGAGCGTGCTTGTGTTCTCAATGAGGAAATAGAAATAAGCTGCTGCCAGATTCCTCGGGCGGTGGATTTTCTTCCGTGAAAACAAAGGATCGGGTATGTTGAGATCCAGCATGCCCGATTCCCCCCCCCCCCCCCCTGACATCTACTGTCAGGGGAGAGACCGGACATCCTCTTACAAGGTTGTCCTTTCCCACAAAAATAGTCAAGTTCACCTAAAGTATATGAGCAGCTCTAGAATGGTCTACCTCTTCCATATTGAATAATTATGCATGTTTAGCGGAGTAAGCATTTTATGGGGAGGTACGTGGAGATGGCTTTCGGAGCTACAATCGCCAAAGTATAGAATTAGACATAGTGAAGAAGGCCTTCATAATACACAAGATTTTCTAACATGGAAGATTTTGTATCTCATAGAAAAGGGGAGGATGGCGTTCAGCTCTAAGGGGGTACAAGGACAGGAAATTCTCATCAGCCATCAATATCAGTGAGATATCTGTCTATGTATAGAAGTACTAAAGCTGATCATACACAGCCAGATAACACATTGACACTGACTAAGGGCCCTTTTACACTGGCCAATTATCGGGAAAACGATCAGATGAACGAGCAAATATTCATTCATCAGCCGATTGCATAGTTTACGCAGCCTAAAATATTATCGTTGTCGGCAGCAAATCTGGTGTAAACTGGGAGATGCGCTGCCGCCATGATAGAAATGGATGGGGACGTGCAATCTGAGTAATGAGTGCTCATTCCCATACATTACTGATAATATCTCCTTGTGAAAGGAGCAAACGAGCTGCCTCGTTGATCGGCGCTTGTTTACACGGGCCACGTAATAGGTCCTTAAGTCCTTCTCAGTAGAGGTTGATTCTTTTCGTGATATTACATAACTGTCCAATATGTCTGAATCACATAACATTTCCTTTGAAACATTAACTATGAGCCCGGCAGAAAAACCAAACTCTCTAAGTGCATGTTCACCATTCACAAAATACATTGCCTTACTTATCTTACACTGGTCTCAAGGTACTAAGGGCTTCAGAGCTGAAATCTCAGTCTGCACAGAGCTTTGTCTATTTAGTAGAACGTATCACCTTTACACTGGGCACTGTACAGTAATCTGAACTATCTGTCCCACACTATTATCTTAGCCCAGCTTCTAGGGATGTGTCAGACAAGCTTGTGGACTATTTCCAATACATACAGTAATATATAGTACAAGATAAATAATGCAATTTAAAAAGTTACTCAACACTTTGCATGCAGAATAAATCTATGTAAACAGGAATGGTATTCACAGGCGGACAAACCCTGTAAGAGCCAACAACATCAGTGAGATGTGAAGTATTCTGTGTTTAGTGAGGGCCTGTCCCCTCTCCTGCCATTTGAGTAAATACTTGTATTTCCTATGAACAACAATTCTGGTGCATCTTTTCTTAGAACTCTGTTGTACCGTTCCTCTGTAATTGCTCATGGAAATGTATGAGTAAATTGACAACTGGGCGTTACCATTCCCCTTGTCAAAGAGGTGTGTCCATACACTGTCTGGCATTGTCAGTACTGATTGGACAGTGTCAGTCTGTGCAGGGACACACCCCCAACTGGTAATACCCAGTTGTCAATTTATTCATACATTTCTAGGAGTTATAACAGAGGAAAAGAACAAGGCAGAGTTCAAAGAAAAGATGCTCCAGAATGGTTTTATTATGGGAAATACAAGTATTTAATAAAAAATAAAAAAAACACGTAAGGAGAGGTGACCGGTCCTCCTAGATAAGCAGCTTTTGCTGAATAAAATGCCATTCTGTAAAGCGCCACCTTGAGGTATACGCAGTGCAGTACCATTTTATTTATAGCTTATTTTATACTATTAAAAAAGTAATATATAGCGTAATGTGCAACACAATTTATGATTTGCTTTTTACTTTATTATTGGAAGAGCCTGCATGTGTGGCAGGGTTTGTTTTCCGCTTGCACAGTGAAGGATCAAATTATACGTCTCTCAGCTTCAATTCAGGCCAGTCATTCTAACATTACATAAAGATGAAAAGGCCACATACAGTTCATTGCCCTAACAAGTCTTCCTGGACAGCGGCTACGAGGGCACAACGAAGCTTACTATAGGTGGATCGTTCTGCATCAGCCAGTTCATATTGACAAACATATACTCCGAGAATGGATATTCAGTGCACATAATCGGCTCTGGCAGACATGTCGGCCTCAATTGCAAGGCTTCCTTCTGAGGTCTCTTTGTTTAGTAGCCGTCTACAGAAATGCTATAGTAATACTGACAACTGCACATATTGACTACATGGATATGCCTGGGTGTTTAACCAACCTCGGAAGGTATCCAATAACCATCCGGCCTATTTCGTGCTCATCTGCAACAAGACTGGATATAAACACGGCAGCTAGAGAGTGATTAGCGCTGACAACATATGCGCAGAGCTGGCCGTGCAAACACGCTACTGTATTCTGCACAGCTGGCTGCCATTTTACATTGTTACGCACATGCAAGTCTGTCTATGTCTATTAACACAAGCCTATGCCCAATAAGCCGCATTTCAAAGCAATTAACTGTAAACCATCTACAGTGTGCAAACAAATGAATGCAAGCACGACAAGCAAAAAACACAAGCCAACAGTTTAGGAAACGCAAGCGAAGGGCATTGGCAGTGCAAGAGTTAAAGGTTTGCGGGGCTCCTGAATGTTGCAGAGGATAAAATCACTCTGGTCCTTAGACTGAGAAAAACATGATAGAGTACAGGATCCATGTAATCCTCTTTCCTGTGCTGCAGCGCTTGCTAACAAGATTGTACAGCGTTCACATTGGATCAGCTGCGCTGTGACCTCTACAGACAGCAACAATAACCAATATTAATACCAGACTGATAGCTGGTCCGGGGAGCTTCACGTTTCCCAAGTGCAATCATCACTGAGGAAAAATAAAAGGGAATGTGAAAGCAGCGGGAGGAATAGAAGCGCGTCGTAGAAAGCTAGAGGATCTAGACAATAGCGAAGACCAAAGGGCACAGAATCGGAGGGGCTTTAATAATGGTTGTTCTAATGCTTGTCTTTTAACTTGCAATCGTGCTGGGAAAAGGAAATTTTAGAAGAAAAAAAAAGCTGCAAATATCACAAACGTTAATTTTTCAGTACCACGGGGGCAGCGATTTTTCTTTATTTTCGTCAGTAATACCAGGAAAACTATATTCGCCCTCTAGAAATGTTCACTCAAACAAATTAAATCCAACTGCAGATCAAAAGGGGGGAAAAAAAAAAAAAAGATATACTTTAGGTTTATGCTGCCTGTCAGATTCTGCCCAGAATGCACCCATTTACAATAATGTCTATGGGGGCTTCCAGGAGGCCTGCCAAAGTCTATCATTAAAAAAAGGCAGCAATCAATGGCGTCCAGCAGTAGCTGATCTTCCAATGCCCTCTCCTCCCCCTTCAGCTTTACAGACTTGGTATTCACATTTAGAGTGTATTCACATGGTGCAATATTGCTGCGTACTTTGCCGCACTACCGAAAACCGCACTGAAAAAACCGCAAGCGTGTTTAATCACGATTCGTCAGTTTTGCAAATGGAGGTAAAAATTATGCATTTTTCGGTGCACCGTGTGAATACACCCTAAGCCAAGCTTAAAGAGGCCCTGTCACCAGATTTTGCAACCCCTATCTGCTATTGCAGCAGATCGGCGCTGCAATGTAGATTACAGTAACGTTTTTATTTTTTAAAAACGATCATTTTTGGCCAAGTTATGACCATTTTTGTATTTATGCAAATGAGGCTTGCAAAAGTACAACTGGGCGTGTTTAAAGTAAAAGTACAACTGGGCGTGTATTATGTGCGTACATCGGGGCGTGTTTACTACTTTTACTAGCTGGGCGTTGTGTATAGAAGTATCATCCACTTCTCTTCAGAACGCCCAGCTTCTGGCAGTGCAGACACAGCCGTGTTCTCGAGAGATCACGCTGTGTCGTCACTCACAGGTCCTGCATCGTGTCAGACGAGCGAGGACACATCGGCACCAGAGGCTACAGTTGATTCTGCAGCAGCATCGGCATTTGCAGGTAAGTCGATGTGTCCACAGGATAGGTCATCAGTATATGATCGGTGAGGGTCCGACACATATCAGCTGCTCCAGCTGCCTCCAGGCACCGGATGTTATGCATCGTATGCAGCGTTTGGAGCCAGAAGCAGATGGCTCTGTACACTGCATAGCGGCCGTGATGCAGAACTGCATCTCTGCTCCAATTCACTTGAGTAGGAGCAGAGCTGCAATACTGCAGCTCGGTCGCTATTATGGACCGGAGCCATCTGCTTCCGGCATGGACATCTGATGCCAGGAAGCAGCCAGTCTGTGCAGGGTCTGGGTATTGGACCCCCACCGATCATAAACGGATGACCTATGGATAGGTCATCAGTTGTCCGTGCCCGGACAACCTGTTTTTAAGAGACTCACAAATCGAGCTCTGTCTTATGTGTCATCACTTGTCTAGTGCTGAATCAGTGACATTTGTGTGTCATTTTTCTTTGTTGTAGAACTTCTTACCAAACTCCCTCTAAATACTTTTGTAGCAGAAGATTTTTACAAGCCGCTTCGCCGTTTTATATTTAATCAAGGAGTGGTTGAAACACTATAAAGTGATACATCTAATGCTTCATTCTTCTAATGGCCATCCTTGAGTCATCCTCCTTCCTTTGCCTGCTCTAATGAGCCGTTTACAATGCAAAGGATACATAAGCGCAGTATTATACACGGTTGTGCTGCTTTTCAATGAGGCCGCACCTTCTTTAAAATAAGGTCAGATACCTCAGTGTTAATTACCGTCTTGGCTAATGTGACACGGCAATGATTTTTAGTCTTTGGTCTTGAGAATATGAAGACATCTGGAGCAGCTGATCGATATCTCGCCACTCCCACACAGCTCCGTCTTTGTTCCTCACTGTCCTCCATCTCCATGCCAATATTTCAGACGCAAACAAAATAAGCTGGTATTTGCAGTCTATCGATCGTTATGATGACGAGGCAATGCGTGAAGCAGATCATTTGCATTTTGCTAAATGAAGAGGATAATCTTGGATTCAGAAGCCATTTTAATCCTAACAATGGTATCTTCCTACTTCTGGCAGCAAAACTGGTACAATGAAGGCAGTCAGAATTTTGTGAAATTTGATTAATGGACAAGAGGGAGGAAATAAAATAAAAATTAAAAGAAGACCGCATCATTTTCGGAGGCAGATATTAAATCATTCGTGTTGTCAAAATGAAATCAATAGCAGGCAAATAATTACATAGGAAGAAAGGGAAATTTGTGAGATTGATGTAGACTAATTCTGGTTGGACAAATGTAAAGTAAAATAGACAGATGATTTTTTTTTTGGAATGATTACAATATAGAAAGGATGACATTTTTGGTTTTCATTCCATATAGTTTGAAAAGTAGTTTGTATATATAATCATCATTGATTGAGATATCCCCAACTCTTCTTATAACCCGTCCGCTCAACTCAGAGACATGTTGGCTCAGTAGAGAGAGTGGGGGCCCTTCTACACAAACCAATGATCGGGCGAACGAGCGTGAATATGAACGCTGGCTCACGATCATCAACTTGTGTGCCCACGGCAGCGCCCACCCAACAAATGAGCAAACGCTCTGCAGATCGTTTATGGGGCCAAAAAGACGGTCGCTTGTCAGCAACATATGTAAACAAGTGCCGTGTTGCAGACAAGAAGCAAATGTATGGGGACGAACGATTGTATCATTGCTCCGTTTGAATGGGGCAAGCGAGTGCCGATCGACATGAAGTAATGTAAATTGGCGCTAGTTTGTCGGGCAGATTCTCTGACCATGTAAAAGGGCCCTTAGTTCCAATAAGTACAAAGAAAAAGACGGGGTAAAATCCAACCCGTGCTTTGCATGACAGAAGACATTGGGGGACAGGCTATCACCATACTGTACATCATGGACTCTGTTCACATCTGCATCAAAGGCTCCAGAGAAAATGCGGTTATATTTTACTGGGGGGAAAAAGTGACATGCAGCACAATTCTTTTTTTTTTTGTCACAATGACTGACACACACCACAACGCAACTAGCGCTCCTTTAAGTCTATGTGGTCCTTCGTGCACTAGTGGTATCAGTCATACAACAGACCTGGCAGAGCAGTTGGGCTTCCGTTATATACAGAGGCTACAACGCAAATGTGAACACAGCCCTAAGGCTGTGTTCACATCTGCGTTATGGCTTTATGTTGATCTACTCAGTCATAGGAGCAGAACGAAAAACCGGAGTCGACAAATCGGTCACATGACGCACACTGTCGCCCGACAGAACGCATTGACTTTAATGGGGTGTGACGCCAGACAGCTAGTTATTATCTCATGGGTAAGCGGCTACTATGCATACATGATCACCATATACGTACACCTGCTTGGGTAAAATGTTTCTATGCGTATATGATCATTACATATGCACTTTTTGTTGGATAAGGTGCTACCTTGCAGAAATAACCAGTATATATGTATCTTAATTGCTACTATGCATATATTATTTTTACAGCTATATCTTTGCTGGATAACAGCCAGGTAGTCAGTCCATTTGCATTATATCAGCATTTACATTTGATATAACAATTTTGCAGATTTAGTGGAACTCCTATATCTCCCCTCTGTATGTATATTTACCCTTTGATATACTATATATTATTTGAACACAAGTATATTTGATCGTATTTGTCCACAATTGTCGCTGTCTGACTTCCATCTATCACACTGTGGAAGTGATCTCTGATTTTATTATGTGTTTTTATAGTCAATAAAATCTATACGTTTTATACTGTTGGTTTGGTACAGACTATTTTTAGGTTATTATTTCAATTCAATGAGTCATCACCAGTGATACCATGTAGTACTGGGCTTATTATATAGGGTCTTCCCCCATATATGATATATGATGCATCTATTAGATTATGATGAAGAGGGGGATTTTGGTTGGTCTCCATATTGGTATAGTGTACACTAAAAAAAGCCACACAAATATTCTGTGTGAAGGAGGCCTTGGAGATTTCTACAATTTAAATGAACAGTGCTTTTCTAGACACTATCTCAGGGACTACAACGTATAGATGTAGAGAAGTTGCCTGGACAGGTGCCCTTGTAGCATGTCTAAAGACTCTGCAAGTCGCGTCCCTCAAAATCTTTACTTGGGACCGCATTGAAACACAGCCTATTACAGAAGAGCAAGTCATTTAGCGATCGCTTAATTGAATTGTAAACCCATTTAATTATCTGGGGTTGTATTGATAATGCATCATTGTGACTGTGTATAGATAATGCAGTACGTTTATCTGCAATCCTACTGTATGAAAAACCATAAATCATACATTAGATCATGAGTTGTGCCAAATAAACTCACTGATGCTATTACATTACCTAATTCTTGACTGATGATATGCAAGTGTTGTACGGCATTGACTTTTTCCACTTCTTGACAGCAATGGATGCATATATGTAATTTAATGACAAACCTCCAAATAATCGCAGAAGGTGATCAAGAACAGAACTTTAAGGAGAGATTTGAGGCTTTGGATTAGTTACAGATTCAGACACGCTTCTAGGTTATTACATGAAAAACAGTTCACGTTTGGTTTGTTTCAGCACTTGCACTAATCCTGAATTAAGCAGGATTGTTAGTGATACATTTACATTTAACCTAAAGACTTCCTAACAAAACTTTCAGAGGAATAAAATGCTAATTTTTTACTTCGCCCTTTAAGTCTGGGGTAGAAGGGTTCTAAATTGTCACTGACCAACCTCCTTTTCGGTCTCATTTTACAGCATTACGTTGGCAAAAAGACTAATGACCAGGTTCCTATAGCTGTGGACTGGTAATGTGTAGGTTATGGAGTACATTAATATTAGGGTATAGGACAGGATAACTATGAAATGTAACGGTAAAACAATAGGCAACCAATATGGCATCAATCTAGGTTTGCTCTAGTCATCAATCTAGGGTGGAATGAACACAGTACCTCTCTCTCTCATACCATTCACAGTGTTTATATAAAGGACTTGCCATGAGTGCACGTATGTGCATGGATGTATGGGCAAGTTCACGTGTACATGTGTGTGGAAGGGTAAATGTATAGAATAAGGATTTAGAATTGCAAGTTTCACTGGGTGTAAATTATCGCTCTATATAAATAAATGACATAGCATCTGATCTTCTCTCTCGTGCTACCTACACAATACTTACTCAAAAATACTTTAGGTGTTCCCGATTATATGAGCCTGTCCTATTATGCAAACACAACCTGAACGCTACATATTATTATTCCTTAAAGACTGTCCTTTCAGAACAAGATTAAGGATAATAAGCATCTACATGACTCATTGCTGAAGCCTGTTGGTGCCATATAAATAAACAGTGAGAACAATTTGCGTTCTGGGCGATTTTTCCCTCTTCCCTTTTAAATCTATGCGGCACATATAGCAGCTTCTGTCAGCTTCACCACGGGAGCTTCATCTCCCCCATAATGCATGAAAAGCAACCTGTCTGGATTATAAATGCTGTTCATTTCCTTAATGCAAAGCTTCCTAGGACAGGAGAGCATTGTTATTTACCTGTGACAGCTGAGGCAGAATACATACCACAACCATAGTAAATGTAGCAAGTATCCCTTTTAATAAACTGTCACAGAAGGAGCAGGGAAAAATGCGCTCCCAGCTGGGAACAGATTGATGGGCAGAGAATCCTTCAGGCATTAGATAGCATTATGCAGCTCACACAAACTCACGGAGCTGTATTATTGGAGCCAGCACACTCCGTCAAAGCCAATTACCCCTGGGAAAATGTGAAGATGGGGGACGGGGCTTTATAGACACCTTCTGTAACTGTCATATGCTGTCCATTGGGGGGAGGAGGGGGACGCTCCTGCAGCCTAGCGTGCAAGCTCTGCTGTTTGGCAGAATTATGATCAAACATAATATACTATTGTAGAAGCTTTGTTTACAGAAATCCAGATATAAAGCTTCAAGACTAAATTAGAGATGTGAGCGGTGCCGAGAAGATCATTAGGCTTCTGATCAGAGCGGGGAGCGACAAAGCTGTGCAGCTACAAAGTGACAGCAGCAGTCAGGTGAATACCTGTAGAGTTTATTTGGTGCACACTTTTTTTCTATCCAACACTGGAGGGAACACTATTCTCGCATCCGCTTCTTGCCAATAAGCAGGGTATTATATCCCTGGGAGGCCTTCATTATGCTATCGATAGGCTAACATTCAGCACTTCTATGGCTGAGCCCATTGCGATTGCAAAATCGTCCACTAATGACTATGATACAAATAGACGTCGTGGCTCCAAGTGACGGCAGGCCACTCTCTCCGCTGTATACTCAGATTTACGTGGCACTATTTACTATCCATTTCTCAACGGAATCAAGTTGCTTTTTGCAGATATCAAAGTGTATTAATCAAAGAATATCCAAATGATTCACTTAGGATGACCGTAGACATCGGTTTGTCTAATGTCCATGGGTGCTGGCCAGCTGTTCACTCTAAGGCTCTGTTCACATCTGCGTCGCGGTTTCCGTTTATAATGTAAACCAACAAACAGCGCCGGATCCATCGTGGCGATCGTCATTTTAATGGTGTTGGATGCTCCGATATACTTCCCTTTAAACCAGACGGAATCTTGTATGGAGGCAGAACGGACCTATTCTGGATTTTGGCTTTACACTAGAGTCATTTATAAAACAGAACCATGACAGCTGTGATGGATAATTAATTTTTTATTATAATGGGGTTCTGGTATTTTTTTAATGAGAAGAATAGCGCTGCAAACTAATCAACTACAACGGAAACCGCACAGTGCAAGTGTACACCGAGTCTATACAGAGAAATCTGCCATAGTGGATTTTTCTGCCAGTCCAATAACCTATGTGATAAGTGCCCCTCATTTACTCACATCTCCTTCCTGCATGGAAAGAACATGAACTTTCAACAAAGTAACATGCACGTTAAAGATGCTCTGTCACCAGATTTTGCAACCCCTATCTGCTATTGCAGCAGATCGGCGCTGCAATGTAGATTACAGTAACGTTTTTATTTTTAAAAAACGAGCATTTTTGGCCAAGTTATGACCATTTTTGTATTTATGCAAATGAGGCTTGCAAAAATCCAAGTGGGCGTGTTAAAAAGTAAAAGTCCAAGTGGGCGTGTATTATGTGTGTGTACATCGGGGCGTTTTTACTACTTTTACTAGCTGGGCGTTCTGACGAGAAGTATCATCCACTTCTCTTCAGAACGCCCAGCTTCTGGCAGTGCAGACCACACAGCGTGTTCTCCAGAGATCACGCTGTGACGTCACTCACAGGTCCTGCATCGTGTCAGACGAGCGAGGACACATCGGCACCAGAGGCTACAGTTGATTCTGCAGCAGCATCGGCGTTTGCAGGTAAGTCGATGTAGCTACTTACCTGCAAACGCTGACGGTTTATTAGGTCACGTTAAAAGAGGTTAAAACAAAAATTACGGGAGCATGCTTACGCGTTTCAGACCATTGAGGTCCTTAATCATGGCTTAGATTAAGGACCTCAATGGTCTGAAACGCGTAAGCATGGTCCCGGGATTTTTGTTTTAACGTGACCTAATAAACAATTTAACTTCTATATCGAATGCTGGATACATCTTCATCATTCACCTCCATTACCTTGTTTACCTGCTGCCGACACAGGACCCTATTGGGAGTATCTACAAGCACCTGCAGCAATTGGATCAATTTACATATTTTTACCAACTAACGCAGTGGAAATGTGGTGAGCGAACTTTTTGTAATACGTTCATTTTTTCTGTACTAGCTCGGAAAGCCTGGTGTCTAGTAGCTGGCACTTCCGATCCCACACTGTGCCCGAATGTATGGAAAGCAGCGGTGCAAGATTGGGCAGTGTTAGTTGGGCACTATATAGTATACTATAAGGGGGTAAGGGCGTTAATCAAAGGCCCTGCACACAGAACCAACATAACGCCAGCCCTCTTTTAATAAAGAATCGTGAAGGATATTGGCAGCTTTTTTTTTTTTGTAAGGTGCAGTTTGATATGCTTTGTACTTTAGGTTCAGTGCTTCTTTAATAAGCTCAAAAGGTAGAATTTAATAGGAATATAATAACAAAACAGCCGCCATTACCATCACATAGCATTCAAGACATTGGAGACGTAATGATGACTTGATTGACATTTCTTCTACTGCTACAAGGAGATCTCACTGCGCCTCCTACTTAATATGTCGCTCCGATAGGAAACGAGCATTCTCTCTATATTACAATGTATAATTCATTTCTTTCTCCATCATTCTTGAAACAATACTTTTATATTCATGATACATCTGCATCTTGCTGTTTCACTCTGAAATTAATCTCCACTATTCATCAGCAGAATAGAGAGCGCTCAGGTTAATAAGATTTTCATATAGACTGGATTTTTCTCTTCCTCCTCTCAACTGGAGACAAATAGAACACACAAAACATATTGTTCCACCGATCATTAGAAGACAAGTCACCAGCAAAAAAAATAATAAATGGTGGGGAAGTGCATAACGCTTTATTCTATAATCAAGAACATCGACCAGCAAAAAGAACCTTCAAAAGACGTTGGAAAGATATTCATATTTAATAATAGGCACTAAAATAAAAAATCTGTTTAGATTTGACCATTGCAAACGATCATCAACACCCAAGGGAAGAGAAAAGTCTTATTACTACATATTACAATCAACCAGAAGCCCAATGGAGAAGCTTAAAAGTGGGATCTGCTTTGGACAATAACTTGTCCCCCCAAAAATAAGTTGGTGCACTGCTGCTAGGACCCCCAAAATCAACAGTAATCTAAAGGGAGACCCAGAAGCAAGTGTTGAATTCCCCTGCAGGATCATAATGGGGACATGCAAAATTACAAGATGCCCATTAAAATCAATTGGCTTGTCCACGTAATGCACAGACATGCCACGTGCGCCAAAGGAAGACTTTCCACTTCAGCTAATTGGCCTGAACGAGGTTCTCCTGTTTATTATGGAGGAATTCAATATGGGTTTAAGAAGTCAGAAAAACATTAAAAATACTGCTCCAACATAATCCAGAAACGTGTTGGTTACTTACAGTTAACTCTAGTAACATTCCCCCCGAATTATGGTTGCAAATCATCTCACAACTGTGAGGTCTAGTGTAGACTAAATATAGCAATTAGGGGGTAAAAAGTACCCCAAAATGTCAGACTTTGGGTCAGTAACAACTCATATATATATATATATATATATATATATATACATATACACACACACACACACACACACACACACACACAGGATTTTTTTTTACAGTAATGAGGATTGTTTCTAAGTCCCAAAGTGTAAAAAGTTTTAAAAAAAACTAATAAAACTGAATGTGCATGGAATATATTTTTTAGTGACAGATTGTAGGAACTTTCTTCTTTTCTATTGATATACTAGCAGCCAACAAATAGGTTTCCATTTGACAGATACCAGTTGGATCTTGAGATAAAACAAATAAGAGCCATATACCAGGAATATAAGACTATGCATGAAATAATTCTATATGTGACTTCCTTGGCAGATTTTAAAAAAAACAACATAAAAAAAAAAAACATAGAAAAAAAAACCATCTTCCTGCAACATTAAGTTAGATAGGAATATATACATATATAGGGTGTCCAGTCAGGACTTACAGACTTCTATGCCTTTCACAGTTCTCCCTTTTAGGAGCAATTTTAGGAAGAAATATTACAAATATATTTTCCGCTAAACCTTCCTGTAAATTTTGGTGTCGAATGGTTACATAATTCCCCTGAGATTATTTGCCATCAACACATGACAGTTTTGTACTACCCCCCCCCCCCCCCATACTCCTTCCCTTTTTAATCAGCGGCATCAACGTCTTACGGAAGCAGTTACAATGGCGCTGTAGAGTGCGTGCTTTCTATCTCTTGCTTTCCCAGAAGATTCATTACAGTTACATTAGAAAGTCAAATCAGGCAACTGCAGTCGGCTGGAAGCGAACATGAAAGACGTCTGATACAAAAGAGATCTTATTTTTTTTTTTAATACCTAAAGGACATTAGGGACTAGATAATGTGGATCATCATTTTCTCTCGCCACTTTTTTGTTCCCTTCATGTTAGTTTGGGGTGCGTACTGGGCAATTATGAAAAGTTTCTCCCTCCTGAGATACTCTGTTCCCCAACATGATAAAAAGGACAGGAGGAGAAGGCTGGGGTCATCTTCCTTTTATAGGCTGTGGGATACAGGGACCTCAACTAAAATAAAAATCAGAGAGCTGAGCTTCCATATTGGACCCCCCCACCACCACAAATTGGGCTACATGCACACGTTGCGTATTATGCTGCAGAAAATATGCATCAAAACCGCAAGAAATAAACACCGCACCTAATCGCATGTTTTTCTATGCATTTTTCGGTGTGGTTTTTACGTTTTGATGCGTAAAATGTGTGAGATTTCATGCTGCGGGTTTTGGTGCATTTTTCTTTAGGCAGATACAATTTGCAAGTGGAAACGCAAGATAAAATGGACATGCTGCGGATTCTAAAATATGCACCACAGGTCAATTTACATGCCGGAAAACAAAACGCAGCGTGTACATGAGTTTTCCTGAAATTTCACTTGCTTTGCTGGTACTGTATTTATTACACTGCGGATTTTCCGCACGCAAGTACGCGCACGCAAGTACGCGCAGCAAAACCGCACGTAATACGCATCGTGTGCATCGAGCCTTAGGGTTTGCTTTGCAGATGAATGCAGTTGAAATGGCCATTGCTGAAAAGCAGGAGGAGGATGGGGAGTTCCGAATGCCTGACAGCAGAGAAAAATGATAGCACAGAAAGATTTACAAAGGTTTCAGAGGAAGCGTTAGTCATGCATAAACAGTTCATTCCCAAAAGACTTTAAATCAGAAAATTAATTTCAATTGGATAGGTGCCTGTACCATAACTTGTTTCATTTTCTACAACACACAAACATGAGGAGCAGGGTTGGAGAAAATGATATGCACAAATGCCATCTAGAATTACACAGGACCAGTGAAAAAAAAAAAAAAAAAAGACAGCATGACCAAAAGGCACAAACCCCACATTTACCCAACCCAGGTATGGCTGCCACAGCTGGAGGACTGTATCTTTTAGGGTTCGCTGAACCACAAAATAACTAGATTGGATCAGCCATAATAATTTCATGGACATCAAAGAGCTGTTCTGTCCCATGTCAGTCAAGAATTTGGAGTCAATGGAACCTACTCTGCCAGGCATGTAAGATAGAGATTTGTGAAGAGGAAAGCAGCGCATACTTTATACAAAGCCTTCACAGAAATTAGAGAAGAAGATACCTCTAGATATCAAATGCTCAAGTAATATAAGACCACCAGCCAGAAACCACCCACCAAGCAATTGTGTTCCTTTCTAAAAGTGATGATCATTTTTAGGTCCTACATTCTGTCATGATGGACTTCTAAATATATCTTTAAAAGTAAATTCTTTATGATACAGAGCACCAATTCCCCTTCATACCGATATAGTTAAATAAATAAAAATTCTGCCACCACTAGGGGGAGCCTTTTTGTTTACTGCATATAGTGTTATTGAGTTCAATGTAGTAAGCTCCTAAGCTCCCTCTAGTGGTGGCAGCATTATATTTCAAGGTTGGTGGGGATTTGAAGCTTCATAACAAAACAAAAACCAGAGCACCGACTATTATAAGGATATATTATTAAATTAATCTGCATAGAATTATGGTTCTAATAAGAATGGTGTTAAAGTTTGGTCATAACCATGTTATAAGGGGGTCTGAATCACTCACCTATTTTGCGTAAAACTGGTGACACTATTCACTACTTTATACCACCCCAAAATAATCCATAGACTTCGACACATAAGTAATAGGGACATTTTCATAAAAAGTCTATAGACCTAGTAATCTTTCAGGAGTATCGAAGAAAACTGAAATACCCGCACAAATCAGAGAGAACATACGCACGCCGCCGTGCAGAAGACAGCCCGGTCTAATTCAAATCCAAAACCCAAGTGTTGCAAAGTAGCAGAGCTAACAAATGATCGGTATAATGATGGCCTAATGTAAAACCACCCGGTGACATACAAAGAAACTGGTGAACTAGAATAAAAGTATTCATGTACGGTAACACTCAGACGAGCCGGTCTCATTTGCACGCGTAAAAAAACACAGCTTTTTTTCCTACATTTCATGTCCGTGTGCGTATTGACTTCAGTGTGCTTTGTACGCGGCATGCTTTTATTCACGCCCGTGAAAGCACCTTTTCTTTTTTTTTTAATGGAGTTGTGTGCTTCAAGTTATTTCAACGCACAGCACACGGACGAGAATCACGCTCGTCTGAATGAGCCCCAACACCTACGGCATATAAAAAGATACGCTATGTAAAAAAGATCTACTGTCATGTGACAGTAAATGACCTCAAAATAGGAAAAAGCAATTAGATCAGCCTGGGCAGGCCGACGCGGGTGCTCGCTACGGTCATGTCACTCCACGTTACGTAGTGTCTTTAGGTCAGCAAATAATCAAGCATTCTGGTAAACTGACAGACAGAAGGGAGTCAACCCACAAAATTAAAAGATGTCTTACACGGTACAGAATATGACATCATTTGTAGCACAGGGGACTCAACCTGGCGAGTTCATTATTGCAGACACTCCGATGATCTAAGCCACGCTACCGCTTAAATAACATTTGGGTAAAATACAGCGTGTTCAGTATGAATTTGTGTTAATGTGATCTCTGAAAAAGAAAAACTGCAATAAAAATAGGTATAATTTATGTATGAATTTAATGAGTTCCTGTTGCCGGAATTTCTCCCCTTCCTTACCATATATTCTAATTTACCTGCATTAATGGATATAAAACCCAGACCGTTAGGGTGTGTTTGCACGTCACGGCCAAATCGCGGTTTGGGTAGTGTTCTGATTGTTGCACTTTATCAGCTGTGCCGCTCAATTTCCCAGCAATTTCGCACGGTGACCTCGATTCTAGCTGCCCAAAGCCTTAGGCTGCGCTCACATGAAGCGCTTTTTTTCCTGCGTTTTTAAAAACACACAAAGGCGCTACAAAAACAGAACATGTGAACCCAGCCTTAGCCTGCATGCACACTTCTGTCGGCCGTTACACGGTCGCTAGTGACTGTTTTGTGATGGCTTCCGTGTCCAGTCCGTTGTTTCATGGACCAAATCAATTAAAAGGCCGAGACTGTTCCGTCAAAAACGGACAGTATTAGGACTGGTCCTATTTTTGGCGTAACGGCCGCACAGTTCCGTTAAAACAACGGAAGTGTGCATGGCCCAATTGAAATGAATGTGTCAGGGTGCTATCAGTTAAAACAACGGATAGCACACGGACGAAAAAAAACTGAAGTGGGCATGAGGCCTTAGGCCCTGTTCACACAGAGATTTTTGACGAGTTTTTTGGCGCGGGAACCGCTCCGCAAAACTCGTCAAGAACAGCCCGAAAATGCCTCCCATTTCAATGGGTGGCGAACTAGTTTTTTTACCGCGAGAAAAAAAACGCGTCGCGGTAAAATTAAGCGACATGACCTATCTTGAGGCGGTTTCCGCCTCCAAAACCCGATTCCAATCAGTGAGAAACGGGGAAAAAAAAAACTCCTCGATGAGTGTTTTGACGAGTTTTTGTCAAACCACTGTGCAAAAACCTACTGGAGCAGTTTTTGCAGGAGGAATTTTCCTCTTGCAAAAAACTCCATGTGAACACAGCCTTACTATGCAATATGACATACAAGAAAACAAGTGGACTACAAACAGAGTAAACTATCCTGCCATCAGCTTTAGCATAAAGTGAACATCCAATTTGAAGTTACTTAAGTGAAAATATTTGGAAATTGCCTTTGGAGCAATTTGTTAATATCCTATTATAGTCATATTGTCCTTGCTATAAATACGATTGTTTGGAACGCAGGAGTCTATGGAACATGTCATAGGTTCTCTGTAACCCATTAACCGCACATTTTTACTAGTCTAAAACCAATGGGCTTCACAGTGCAAGTCCAGTTGTGAACTTAAAAATCATAAATAAGTCAGTAAATTTAGGTGATGCCCATTTTAACTTTTATCTCACGTCTATTAGAGGAGATCTGTCACTCTAGTTTAGCTACGGTACCTAGAGGGAGCCTGGATGTAGTCTGAAATCAACCTCTGGGATGTTACCAGACTAGACATTACCACAGGATAGATGATATGTGTCTGATCGCTGGAGGCCCACCAATCAATAGAACGGGGGTCCCCGTTTCTCCTCATTATACCACCCACAGTGAGGAGGAGCTTGAATGGAGAGGCGAATGAGGACATGCCGTTCCATTCAATGTCTATGGGACTGACTTAACCAGCTGAGCGCATGCTCGTCCGCCGCCCATTTAAAGTTCTCCTCACTGCGGTCTTGGGACCCCCGTTCTATTGATCTGACACTTACCACCTATCTTTTGCATAGGTGTTAAATGTATTTTCTGGGAATACCCCTTTAAACCTTAGTTCACACCGCTTCCCCCCCTCCTAGAGCCGTATGGCTCCCTAGTACAGAACCGCACAACTTCCGTTGGGTGCCGTAAGTACAGAGACATTATTTTCCTCTGTACATACGGAGTCTGATAGCGTAAGTCACAATTTATTTTTAATGTTATACTTGTATGGAATTCGACTGTTTGAAATCAGAAACATACGGAGGTACAATACAGCATGCGTTACGAAACCATAATATGGTATGAGCCATTAAGTAGTGACTGTCACGGTGAGTGTTGTTTGTCAAAAAGGAGTCAAACATAATGTAGGATTTATTTTACATAACCTGCGCTTCAATGAAGACAAGCCATAGCATACAACATGGCTACAGCTAAAGACCTAAAGCATTTGAAGCGTTGAAAGCTGAAAGAAGGAGCAAAGGAAAATCTTCGTCCAGTCCTCCTTCAATAAATATAAGCCGCATACCTAGCTTCTTATTCAATGTGTCGGAGAAGAAATGGTGTCATTCTAAGAAAATTCTCCCATCAATCATCTCCACCAACTGCACCGACTATTGGATGCTGGAAGGTAAAAATGGAGCGTGAATAAATTCTTTTATCCGATGTGAAGATGCAAAATAAATCCCTTCCTCTCCTAGATTGATATCATTGATTATACTGCAGTTTGAATGAACCGGGAGTTTGTTACAAGAAATCACAGGATGCCGAAGAGTTATATAAACGTCATTATGTTTCTTAGCTGTGGAATATATCAAATGTGTTCTTCAACAGTGAAATTCATTAATGTCCAAACTAATTAAATTGTGTAATACCTTTTTCCGTTTCATTGTATTCTACATTAAAAATGATCCAAAATTCACTTGTCTTTGTCGATGACCTTGGCCCTTATGACTGTAGTAATAGGCGCACTATTACATGGTATTTTTAACCATTTTCACACCAAAAGAAAAATCATTGAAAAACAATTCTTAGCCATCACTTTGTAAGGGTACAAGAATAACCGAATTTAGTTTTACAAGTCTCATTATGGAGTTGGATCAATTTAAGCTCTTGGTGGCAAAATCAAGTATTTCTCCAGGACATCCCATCATCTTTTTGGGTCTTCAAGCTTCTTAATGTCTCGCCATGACCTCGGAGATTATCCATTCAACCTTAAAGAGGCTCTGTCACCAGATTTTGCAACCCCTATCTCCTATTGCAGCAGATCGGCGCTGCAATGTAGATAAGAGTAACGTTTTGTTTTTTTCAAAAACGAGCATTTTTGCCCAAGTTATGACCATTTTTATATTTATGCAAATGAGCCTTTCTTATGTACAACTGGGCGTGTTTAAAGTTATGCCCAACTGGGCGTGTATTGTGTGTGTACATCTGGGTGTGTTTACTTGTTTTACTAGCTGGGCGTTGTGAATAGAAGTGTATGATGCTGACGAATCAGAATCATCCACTTCCCTTCGTTACCACCCAGCTTCTGGCAGTGCACAGACACACAGCGTGTCCTCGCGAGATCACGCTGTGACGTCACTCACTTCCTCCCACAGGAACTTCATCGCGTCGGATGAGCGAGGACACGCTGTGTGTCTGTGCACTGCCAGAAGCTGGGTGGTAACGAAGGGAAGTGGATGATTCTGATTCGTCAGCATCATACACTTCTATTCACAACGCCCAGCTAGTAAAACAAGTAAAAACGGCCAGATGTACGCACATAATACACGCCCACTTGGACATAACTTTAAACACTCCCAGTTGTACATAAGAAAGGCTCATTTGCATAAATATAAAAATGGTCATAACTTGGGCAAAAATGCTCGTTTTTGAAAAAAACAAAACGTTACTCTTATCTACATTGCAGCGCCGATCTGCTGCAATAGGAGATAGGGGTTGCAAAATCTGGTGACAGAGCCTCTTTAAGTTCACAAGTGTCAGATTTGCTACATGACCCACGGCTGAAATCTGAGGCATTTCTACCACGGAAGTGCAGCAGATCCGCACGAGGATTAGCTCTATTATATTCTATGTATCTTAAATGGAGCTAATCCTCAGATTTTCCGCAGCTGTTTTTTTTTTCATGCCGTGGACAAAAGGCTGAGCAGGAATTTTCTGCAGCACGTGAACAGAAAGTCCGTTTACATGCATGGGATGCGGAATCCGCAACTAAGGCCTCATGCACACGACCGTAGTGGTGTGCACAGCCGTGATTTGCGGCTCAGATGGCCACGGAGTGTCACCCGCGAGCCGCCTGCAAATCGCAGGCCGTGCACATGGCTGCGTGCATTAATTTCTACGAGCCTGGAGCGCAAAACGCGGCCGTAATAAGACATGTCCATTCTTTTTGCGGTACAGGCTCCTGGGCCATGCACGGACCGTGGAAACCACGGTCATGTGTATGGGCCCATTAAAATGAATTGCGGCTGCAATAATACGTTTGTTTGCATGGGGAAAAAATCTGTGACAAATCTAAGACTCGGGAACAGGGCCTTATGTTGGTTGTACATTTCCTTTCAACTCTACAAATATTTTATTACATGTGCAAAATAGGAAACCTTCAGTCTGGTTATCTGGGCTTCAGGTGAGGGGTTACTGTAGCCATATACCAGGGGTCAGCACTCCAGTTGTTTGTGAAACTACATTTCCCAGCATGCCCTGAGCCTTTGGCTAGAATAATAAAGCCTTTAGCTCTCCGTGCATGCTGGGAGTTGTAGTTTTACAATAGCTGGGAGTTGTAGTAGGTTGTGCATGTCTGCCAAACACTTTAGATAGCGGTTAGTCAAACACTCTTTTGACTGACATGTATTCCTCCCGACTTACGTGTTTTTCTATGGGTAGAGGAGAATAAGGTAGAGGCCAATTCTGGCAGTGGCTTATCTCCTGCGGGAACAAAGGATCGGGCATGCTTAAATCCAAAATGCCCGATCCTTCTTTTCCGACATCTGCCGTTGGTGGAAAAGTCTGGACATCCCCATACACAATTGGACAGTGCCACCGAAATCGGAGAGGGTTCAGCCAACTATCATCTAAAGTGTATGGGCACTTTTCGGCTGAATTTGGCCAATCATGTAAGACAGCGAAGTTTTCCAGAGGCGTTCCCTGAAGCTCCTGAGCCCCAAAGCAAAAGACAGGCTCCCCACCTACCACGTGGCATTTATTTAAACATGTGTGTTCTATAGCAGAAGGGTATTTAGGACTAGTCAGGAACCAGGGCCAGGTGCAGCCGCCCCCCCCCCCCCCCTAGTTACTGCCCTCTGAGCGTTCAGACAGCTATATTAACGGATAAATATCACAAGGTAAACAAGATCATTTATATTTCAATGATTAGTCCTTACCGATGGGATTTATATAGACCACCTTGTTTTGGTGAATCTTTGTTTCATCTTTAACGTGACTAGTACAAGAGAAATAAAATTATGTTTTCACACAGGAAGAAACGATTCCTATCCATGGGAAACCGTTATTCCTCCACTCACCCTCCCCTAATACGGTTAAGACGACGTGCGAAATGTATATAGTTCCTTCTATATTTAACATTTGTAACAGAGGAAACATAAAAACACCATTGTATATATGTGGTCTCACAGGGAATCAACTTGTCTTTGGGTTTACTGGCTCTGTGGTCAGTAGCTGCACCAGTATTCAAGGTAGCAATCAAAAATCTAAGTTAAGTACAGAGGCGGAACACATGACTCATCTCAAGCAAGTAGTTAACCTCAAAATAAACTCCACTTCAGCTTAAAGAGTCTCTGTCACCACATTAGAAGTGCCCTGTCTCCTACATAAGGAGATCGGCGCTGTAATGTAGATGAGTTTTTTTTTAAATTAAAAAGCATTACTATCTGTTTTCACCACTTTATTAGCGATTTTAGATTTATGCTAATGAGTTGCTTAATGTCCAAGTGGGCGTGTTTTTACTTTAGACCAAGTGGGCGTTGTACAGAGGAGTGTGTGACGCTGACCAATCAGTGACCAGTCAGCATCATACACTCCTCTCCATTCATTTACTCAGCGCATAGGGATCCTGCTAGATCCTTATGTGCTGTCTTATACTAACACATTAACAATACTGAAGTGTTTAGACAGCGAATAGACATTCCACGGGATGTCTATTCCCAATCTCTGCACTTCGTTACTCTGTCTATGTTCGTTACAGCAGAGGAAGCGTAATCTCGCGAGATTACGCTGTAGATGACAGGTTACAATGAGATTACGCTTGTTCTGCTGTAACTACCACAGACAGGGTAACGAAGTGCAGAGATTGTGAATAGACATCCCGTGGAATGTCTATTCACTGTCTAAACACTTCAGTATTGTTAATGTGTTAGTATAAGACAGCACATAGAGATCTAAAAGGATCCCTATGCGCTGTCTAAATGAATGGAGAGGAGTGTATGACGCTGACTGGTCACTGATTAGTCAGCGTCATACACTCCTCTGTACAACGCCCACTTGGTCTAAAGTAAAAATACGCCCATTTGGGCATTAAGAAACTCATTAGCATAAATCTAAAATCGCTAATAAAGTGGTGAAAACAGATAGTTTTTTTAAAATAAAAAGCACTGCTGTCACCTACATTACAGCGCCGATCTCCTTATGTATGAAATACGGCACTTATAATGTGGTGACAGAGCCTCTTTAAAGAGCATGAGACATTCGTCTGACTAAGGGACCTCTTACAACGGCCTAAATATCAGCCGTAAAAACGAGCGCCGATCAACGAGACAGCTGGTTGATCGGCACGTTTGCTTCTTTCACAAGGAGATTCCACGATCGCTCGTCCCCATGCATTTCTATCATGTCGTCAGCATATTACCCGGTTTACAAGGTTAATATTTATTGCTGCACAAATATACGATCAGCCGATGAACGAGAACTTGCTCACAGGGCAATGATCGGGAACCCGTTTACCCGATCAAAAACCTTTAGGTTTGGATCACCGTCACAACACGTGAACAATTTATTGTATTATAAAGACCAAAAGATAAAATGTAGGGGAAACGGAGAAAAATAAAGAGACAACGAAAAAAAAACAAAGTGTCTCTTCTAAGCAGCAGGAAACACGGAATATTTATCCCCTTGTAACGATATAACAAAAAAGAACGACATTGCATATACTGTCCAGATGGTGAACTAGCTGGAAACATTCCCCTCCATAAAAAGAAAGCGACGAGCAGAAACATTTGCTCCCCTTTCTAATTCCCTTGGATTTAATTACAGCCTGCCGCGTTCTCACTTTTGAAGATGGTTACTCCATTACAAAGGGCACTAAGAGCTGTTGTGGGTGAGATGGAGTGATGGTGCATGACGCGGCCTTATATGCCCAGCTGTCAATCATATCAGAAACAAACAACATGCCGTCAGGTTAAGACCTGAGAATTCAACAAATTAATTTTTTCATTCACAAATGTGAATCCAGACTTGTAAGAAAACAGAGGTAATGACTTTTCTGGCAGGCTCAAAGTGAATGTCCACCGTTGCAAGCCCAAGAAAAAAAAAAAAAAAATCTAAAATAGATTTCTATCACAAATTTCACCCTTTGTATTGCAATCTGAATCTGCAGCATGCCCTCAAATCCACAGCACATCTGAACATGGCCATAATATAATCTTAATAGTGGTCTGAGCTCCATTTTTCTGATACAGAGCCCTAAATCCCCTGCATAGACAGAGTTAAAAGATAACTTGATGTCTTCCAGCAGTAGCCACTAGAGGGAGCATAGGAGCTTACAGTTTGCTTTACTCTGTACTCCATAATAAACCAGTATGCAGAAAGCTCCCTCTAGTGGTGACTGCAGGCACTATGTTAATTTTTTTAAATAAATGTCTGCGCAACGGATTTTGAGTTCTGTATCAGGGAGAAAAAAAAAAAGGAAGAAGAGCTCCGACAGCAGTAGAGATATATTAAGAAATCAGGGGAAAATTTTGGACCCAACAACAACATCAATAGACTCAACGTAGCAATAGTCTTCGCAAAAGATGAACAAATCCCAATCTTGCAGAGACAAAGGAAAGTAGAACAATGAATTAATGCATTACAATGTGATTATAAAACCAGTGTCTCCCACAGTTAATAAAACAGAAATGAAGGTGGTGGTGGGAAAAATTATCAACTTCACAATCGTCGCTCAATCTCCCAGATGTTCCAGCTCCTGTTGGCAGCAAGGAGATTAAACTTATTATAGCCCAACGACGACATTAATGGCAAATATTATTGAGAAGGCGGCAGTATGGGCCGTGCTGAGGAATAATGAGCCATCACAAGAGATCAGACTGATGTAACAGCGAGCATAAAGAAAGACAATTATGTTTCTTTATGAATTCTTAAGTTCAAAAATACTAACAAAGCATCGCCATCAATAACCTTTTACCTTCAGAAAACAAACACTTAACGGAGGGGGGGGGGGGTGTTTATGAATTATGGAAACAGCAGTTTGCACAAAAGCTAAATTCTGGATACCTGCAGATTTTTTGGGTAATGTACAAGTCTCAGGAGAACCATAAGAGAGCGGGCATCTTGTGTCTCATCAGCAGTCTAATGCTTCATGTGAGAAATACGAGCACTGGAAATGCCTTCTTTGTTGGCTCTTAATGCTTAATTATATTAAAATGTGAGGTAAATCATCTCCATTTCTTCGTTTTTAGAGGTCTCCATCTCGTGAAAGTCTTACAAGTGCCAAGGAAAATAGACTTGTGAGAGCAGAGCGCACAGAGCTGCTTTATGCAGCGGCGCAGGCCAAAATTACTCATGTTGACTTGACTGGTTCATTATTAAGCCGTGACCCCACAGAAGTCAAGGCCGGAGTCTTCTTGTTTATTGTTCGTTTCATTAGTACGAATGGTAGATACATTAAAAAGAGTTGTCATGTGAGCATCAGGGACGTCGCTCACTAGACTCCGATCTCCATAATGGTCAACTTACCCACCCCAGATCTGTGCAACTAAAAACCATCCATTTTGACAATTTCTCAGCCACATTCATTCATACTGCTAGTAAGTGGATAGTTGGATGGTTTGAGTAGGGCTGAGAAGTACCAAATCTCCAGATGCATATCAGTCAGCGAGCCATAGATGGTTTATGGCAATTCCTACACTTTTTTTTTGTTATATCTCCTAAAAAGTGCTGACTGCCACTCTCTGCATTTCCCCTTAGGCCCTGTTCACACAGAGTATTTTGACGAGCTTTTTGGAGCGGAAACCGCTCCGCAAAACTAGTCAAAAACTGGCCGAAAATGCCTCCCATTGATTTCAATGGGAGGCGGCTTCTTCCCGCGAGCGGTAAAACAGCCTTGCGGGAGAAAGGAGGGACATGCCCTATCTTCGCTCGTTTACGCCTCTGACCTCCCATTAACATCAATGGGAGGCAGAGAGAGCGTATTTCGCAGAGTTTTTTGCCCGTAGCACTCAATGGCTGCGAGCAAAAATCGCGGCAAACGACATGCCCGAAGGACAAAATCTGCCTCAAAACCCCAAACTGAATTTTGAGGCAGAATTTTCCTCCCGCAAAAAACTCTGTGTAAACACATCCTAAGGCTGGGTTCACACACCCTATTTACGGACGTAATTCGGGAATTTTAACCTGGAATTACGTCCGAAAATACGGCTCCTATGCGCCGGCAAACATCTGCCCATTCATTTGAATGGGCTTTACGATGTTCTGTGCCGGTCATTTTTTTTTAAAAAAAAAGACGCCAGCGTCAAAGAAGTGCCTGTCACTTCTTGAGACGTAATTGGAGCAGTTTTCCATTGACTCCATAGAAAAACAGCTCCAATTACGTCCGTAATGGACGCAGCGAAAAACGCTGGCACATGCCATTACGTCTGAAATTCAGGAGCTGTTTTCTCCTGAAACCAGCTCCGTGATTTCAGCCGTAATGGACGCTGCCGTGTGAACATACCCTTAGAGGAAAATAAAACTATTTCCCCATCCATTTCCTATTGCAAATCTTAGAGAGCTGATAACATTTGGCAGCCCCTTATCCCTCCAGCATGGAAGCATGTTAAGTTTATTTGCATATTTATGGAGGAACAGGGGCTCTTATTTTTTATGACCAAAAAGATTCTTTGGCAACCTATGTCTATAAACCCCCTCAAGTGCTCAATGCAAACTGGTGATCATATTGGGCATGGCGGTTAGCACATTTAGGAAAGGCCTGCTTCACACATGTTCTGTCTGTGAGATATGGACCGCATGTCGGACATATTTCTCGGACCAAACCCAGTTCAGGGAGCCGGACCCCTAGTGTCAGTCATCTATGCTGCTGTGAGTCACTGCCTCCCTGCGGGGCTACTGTACTGTAATCATGTTTTAAGTATGGGACAGTATTCCCGCGGGGAGGCAGGGACTCCAAGCGTTATGGATGACTAGGATACTAGGAGTCAAGATCCCTGAACGGTGTTCGGTCCGGGAAATACCGCCGACATATGGTCTGTACCTCACGGACAGAACACAACCGTGAGTAGCAGGCCTGAGTAAAAAGTGACCAAATCACAGGAGCCCAGGAAACATTCTACACACAGAATAATAATTTTATTGCATAAGAGCAACCCATCACGGTGATAAATGTTAGGCCAAATACAGGGGCAAATTCACTAGGCTGTATACATTTTAGACAGTGTAAACTTAGACTAGGCAGTCAGAAAAAGTGACAAATTTATCTCAGTGGTGTCTGTATGATAAATTCTGGGCTTCTTGCTAGTCATGTCAGACACTTTTCCTTATACCATCTTGTGGTTGGCTTAGATTCTGTCATTTTCCCTCTACAAAATTTTGGTGCACAATGGCGCATTTTAAGCCACACCCCTTTCTAGCTAAGCCATGCCCCTTGCGAGCGCTACACAATAAGTGTCTCTCAAAACAGTAAATAAATGTGTCGCACGGCATGTACGCCACAGTTCTGGCTCAATATGGGTAAGTATGTCTTAGCATACATCGACAAGTAGGTCTTTTTTCCTAGTGAAGTAGCGGCCCCCCATCATGTTGAACAAGCTCCTATACTGTAAAACGTCAAGCAGTAGACTTTAGCAAAGCTAAATAAAACGCTGATGATATTAATCCCGCGAATGCAAAAAAGCGGCCCTGAAAATTATTTGATTTCAGTGGGATTTTTAACGGATCTGTTTTTAGCCTCATTCTGATCTGAAAACGGATCAGATTAACGGATTATACAACACAAGTGTGAAATTAGCCTAACTCTTCAAACCAAAGCTAAAGACAAGATTCAGCTCTGGTTTCAGAGATCAAATATTTATTCAAATGGAGAGTGATTTTTCGTGACAAAAAATAAACACTATAAACGACAAAATATTCCACACAATAAGATTAGGGCCGGTTCACACCTGTACTCGCCTTTTGTAGAAATGGAGAGAACAAAGCACGCGTCTGTAAATCTGCCTACAGCAGCCATACATACATACATACATACATACATATACAGACACATACATACACACACACAGACACATACACAGCTTTCAGGTAGGAATTATCAAAATATCACCTTAGCCGTGACGCCAAAAGTTATCGCATTTTCCGCAGCAATCACATACTAAATGGTTAGATTTCAATTCCAAGGCTCAAAGAGAAGTGTTGCAGCTTTCATAACATGTTGCAATGAACAACCCATTTACAAGAGAGAGTCACGTTCACACAGCCTAGAAAGATGCGAGCATTTAAACCACGACAGCGAGATATGAAATACAGGGGGCTGAAGAGATACCACAGGAAAACATTTAGTGTAAATATCCTCAACCACTGTTAACAGGAAGCCGCAGAGCTGATATTACAGAAATAGTCTTGTTCCTGCTGTTAAAGACTTGATAGACCTGCCAGATTCCGTTACCTTACTGCTATTTCCTTGCCCTCTGTTTTCCCACTGTCTCAGAGGGAAAACATTCACACACCGCGCTGCTACTTCAAATCAAACCTTCATTTTACAACCCCTCAACAACTTTCACATATGACTCAAACATATATTGCGCCGCTAGACAGCCGACAGACGCACCAAGGAGCACTAAATCATGAAATACTCAGTGGCTCATAATACATAGAGATGCAAGGAAGGCCTTAAAGAGGACCTGTCACCCACCACTCCTGACATATCCGTTTTGGAAAATAATTGGATTACCCATGAAATAACAATTCTGGAGCATCTTTTCTAAGAACTCTACGTTGTGTCATTCCTCTGTTATTCTTCCTAGAAATGTATGAATAAATTGACAACTGGGTAGTATTAGCTGGGGATGTGTCCTTACACAGAGTGATACTGTCCAATCAGTGCTGACAGACTGTAGGGACACGCCCCTTTGACAAGTTGTCAATTTATATATACATTTCTAGGAGGAATAACAGAGGAAGGTTACAATGCAGATGTCTAACAAAATATATACAGTACCAAAATTATTTTTTTATGGGGAGTACAAGTATTTACTAAAACAGACAAGTCAGGAGAGATGACAGTTTTTGAATCTGGTTTTGGTTTAGAAAAATGCAAGCAAAATCTGCAATGTATGAACAAGGCCTTATGGTCCACATCTAGTGAAAACCCTAAAAAGGAAACTTTTTCATTGAAAACAATGGATAAAAGGGACGGTTTTTCTTAAGGCGGGGTAACTGGTGGGAGAGTGGCACCGTAATTTAAAAAAAAAAAAAAACTGAATTAGGTGCCTGACAAATTTTTCGAAGTTGACACCAACTCATCCTCCGGGTTTTCTCAATCATCGGCTAGGTGTCTGATGAGGAAAAACAGACAAAGGTTCATTTCCCACCATGTTTGGTAGATCCACTTTCCAAGGGAGAAAAGGTAACACTTTCTTATTTAAAGGTTCCCTAGTCCTGTGATGCATTTCTAGTTTTGCTACTAAAGGGATAAATAGGGGAAAAACCACAATATGTGGCGTATTATGTGCCGATTTGTCACGCAGATTTCCCGGCTGTAAATCCGCAGCGTAAGGCCTTATTCACACAAACGTGTTACACGTCCGTGATACATGCGTTATTTTCACGCGCGTCACACGGACTTTTGTTAGTGAATGGGGCCGTTCAAACGGTCAGCGAATTTCACGCAGCGTATGTGCGCTGCGTAAAACTCATGACATGTCCTATACTAGCCCGTGTTTCGCGCAGCACGCACCCATTGAAGTCAATGGCTGCGTGCAAATCGCACACGGAAGCACTTCCGGGTGACGCGTGTGATTCGCGCTACAGCTGGTAAAGAAGAGAAGGGAAACATAAAATCCCCTCCTTCTTTACTGTGTCGTCACATAAAAAGGGAGTGTCATAATGATGCCGGCTGCGCGAAAATTACGCAGCCACGCACCATATACACGTCACACTGAACTTTTGCGCGTGCAAAACGCAGCGTTTTTTTGCGCGCACAAAACGTACACATTCGTGTGAATAAGGCCTAAAGGTCAGTTCATACGTTGCATAAATTCTGCGCTTTTTTTTTTTCGCAATGGAATTCGTTGCGGAAAATCTGCAGCAAATACAGTAGCAGCAAAGAGGATGAGATAAAACCAATCTCATCCACACACTGCGGAAATATGGAGTGGAAAAAACGCTCAGAAATTGACCTATAGTGCGGAATTTTATTCCGCAGCATGTCAATTGTATTTACGTAAATTCTGCTAATTTCTTGCGGGTTTTCCCCATTGAATTCAATGGGGAGGCAAAACCTGCAACAAATAGCAGTTGTGTTTATTGCAATGGGTTCGCAGTGATCCCGCCGCAAAAAAACGCAACTCAGAAAATAAAACCCTCATACTTAACTAGAAGTCTGTGTTTCTCCCTCCAGCGCAGCCTCCTGGGATGACGTTTCATCCCATGTGACCGCCGCAGCCAATCACAGGTTGCAGCGGTGGTCACATGGGATAAAACATCCACGGAGGCCGGCCTGTATGACGTCAGAGGGCCGGTCTCCTGGGATGTCGCTTAATCCCATGTGACCACCGCTGCAGCGGTCTTCTGGGATAAAACATCATGATAGCAGGCCAGTTATTGCAGCAGTTTTCTGCAGTGGACATTTGGGGCGAAGATCTGCAGCTTGGTGCGGTTTTTCGGCCCGGAATTCCCTGAGGCTTGAGTGCTTTTATGCAGCTTATCCGTCCCGTGTGAACCCGGCCTTATACAGTACCAGCAGAGTAAATGAGATTTCACGTAATCTCATCTACACGTTGTATTTTAAAATCTGCAGAATGTCAATTTATCTGGCGTCGGTCTCAAAATCTTATATGCAAAGTTCATATAAATTTAAAGAAGAAAAAAAAAAAAAGGACCCACGCACCAAAATCCACACCTGATCAATATCAAAATGTAAAAAAATGCACCACTAAGTGCAGCTTACCTACATTTATCTGCTGTTTTCATGCAGATTTTCTGCACCAAATTACGCGACGTCTGCATGTGACCTTAAAATGTGAAATATATATTATAATAATATCTGATATTTGTACAGTTTACCAACAAGCTTGTCAAACATAAAAGCAACATAATTTCTTCCCTTAGAAATGACCCGGATCATGTTTCCTTTGTAGATTGCCGTGGTCTATGAACTAACAGCTGCGTAGATGATAACATTTGGCCTTGGAAGAAAAACAGTAGGAAACTAGACCAATAAGTAATGTTTTACTAAAAGTTGTATAAGGACATGTATAGAATAACATTTCATTCAAAATCCCTAAAGGTGGAAGCCCATTCGTAACTCGTACAAAACCTTTACATTGCATTCCGCTACATTACAACTTCCTGTCCATTAGTCTTTAAGAGTAAAGTATACGGCATCGCATCATTTATCAAATAATTCACAACCTCTGAACTGCAGCCTTGGAACACAATTCAAGAATCAAAACTCCAAATTCCACAACAGCAGCCACACTACGGGGCGATGGTAGCAGCATGTATACAGTGCCTTATGTTGTATCATTTAGCAGCCATATGTTGTTACAAGTAGACCATTCTAGGCTCTCTAAGGCTGAGTTCACACAGGGTTTTTGTCTGGCAAACTGCATGGAAGAAAAAAACCGCATGTAAAGACACCAGTGTTTTTAAAATGTAATTACGTTTTTATGGTGTTTTTAGATGTTTTGGGTGGCTTTTTCTTTTTTTCTTAGTGTCGTATTATATATATATATATATATATATATATGTGTCCTTCAAAAGAAGCCTATAGGAAAAATGCAAAAATAAAAGAAGCCATACCCAAACTCCACAAACCAAAATGCTGTGTGTGTAGACTTCTCAATATTTTACTATAGACTTAAAAAGTAACATCTGGCTGCAGCATTTTTGACCCCAAAAAAAAGCAAAACACACGTTGTGAAACACACCAAAGAGAACGCTGCGAAAAATGCGGCAAAACACTGCATGTGAATCCAGCCTAAAAGTAGTTAGACAATCCCTTTTAAATGCTTACATAGGGCATGATCAGTTAATGGACAGGGGACGGGGCACCTATTAGCTAGACTCAAAAAATTGCATCAAATGGCAGATATTTCATTTCAACACCTTGCAGACTTCCCCAGCGATAAATTCATATCAGGAACCATCAACAGCAGGAAGGTAATAATCCGCTTCAAGCCTCATGCACACGAGCATATCCAGGATCCATGTTGTACAGATCCCCAATGCACTGAACATCGCATACTATGGGCCCCTCCTGAACTTCCATGTGCATCTAATTTTCACACAGAGTTACACGAGGACCCCCCATGCACACGACCATGCCTGTAATCAGGGTCTGTGATTACAGGCATAGCCGTCCAGATTTGCGGGCCGAGCTACCATTATAAAAGTATGGGAGCACTGTCTGTAAAGTAAAATAAAATAGGACATGTCCTATTTTTTACAGAAGGTTTCTACGGCATGGACACCTTCCTGTAAATATACGGGAAGGTGTCCGTCAGCCATAGAAATGAATGGGTCCATAATTAGGGACCATAATTGTGGCCCGCAATTACGGACGAAACCTACGGTCAAGTGCATGGGGGGCACAAGAATTCAATGAGAATCTGTGAAAAAAAAATAAAAAATTGTAGCAGACTCCAACGCATGCTTTATTAATGGACAGTATTCCCCTAGGGGAGCATACGGTGGCACAAAGGGGAGCAGGGAGTCCAATTTGCAAGAGGCCTTTCCTGGAAAAATCTGCAATATTAAAAATGGTTATTGAAACTCAAGTTAAACCGGGTAACAAACACAAAACCAGTTAAATACTAAATTACGCATGTGTTCGCTATTGTATAGAAGGTAAGCACTTCATGGTTAAACTCCTTGTATCTGGATTCTGAGGTGCTTTACGCTTTCCCTTATAAAAAACACATCAATAAAAAGTCTAAGGTTTCTCCTCGATTTTCACTTCATTACAAGGGGTCAAGGAACCAGATGTTGCAGATTGAATGTTAACTTCTAAGTGCTTACAATGTTTCACAGATTTTCTAGTGAAAAATAATACCTCTGCCCGACTGTGCATGTGCGGTGTGAGGCGCTTTCACTAAAAATATACAATTCACTGCAGAAATGGACTACAAAAGTCCATAGGGTTAGCATAAAGCCCTGTTCACATCACGTTAGAGATGTGTTTAGCATATATGCCGGAGAGCCCCTTTTGGCATTTGTCGGTCCGGTATACACCAGTGCTTTTTTTTTTCTTCTATATTTTTTTTAGCATAGCAGACTAGGCATTTCCATCCACCAGATGCAACATGCGAGTCTATGGGTGATATATGCCACTGTTTGGCATCCATTTAACGGATACGTCATGGGCTTTCCAATAGCCTGTCATGATGTATTCGTTAAAACGAATACCATTATAGTCTATGGGTGATAGATCCATTAAATGGGTGCCTAGTAGTAGTGTTGGAGAATACAGCGCACACTACATGTCTTTAGGATTTTTGTATTTTTATTAAATGCAGTAACTAGCATATTACATAATCCCACTGTCTAATCATGCCAAGCAAAACGTATAACAGAGATAACATTTTACGGATGGCCGTCATTGTAGGACACGAGCTCTTGCCATAGAGCATTGGCCCTCAACAAGGCTTGAATTCACCCATGGAGACCACTCCAAAGTCAATGTATACGGACAGAGGATTAGCTCATCACAAGAAGTTGATAATGTAATTGAGAGAAATATATGAATGGCTCTGGCTCGAACAATCGTCTGGCTTCACAAACAATCCCTATATGGAAGGAGAGATCCAGTAAATTGGGTAATTCCCAGGTAATTGCTCCCCCAGAGCAGTCAGCAGAATACAGAAATTGTAAACAGCAACTGTAATCTGCAAGTGGAAATTTACCACAAATCGCTCTTCCCCTTTATCAAAATCACTGTGGCCATACAAAGGAAAAGATTCAGGTAATAGAAGTTTATTGGGTAACTGGTGATGATGCTTTACAGCCATGTAAATTTATGCAGCAGTTTTTTTTTATATTGCCAAAGCATCGAAAATATTTTTTTTTATATCCTACCGTTTTGGGTATACAGCTCCAATGCAGACCAATGTCTTCATGGTTACAGATTACAAACACTGTGTGAATTTTCATCTTGTATTCACGTTTTACTAACCAACAAATAGTAGGAAAGTTCCAAACAGAATTTTGAGGCAGATATTCCTCCTCCAAAATACTCAGTGTGAACATAGCCTAAACCATGCTCGGCGCTCGGAAACACGGAGTGCACACGGGAACCACACAGCCACTAAAATGGGTTCACGGACCCGTAAAAAACGGCCATGAAAACGGTGATGGAAGTGTGCAGGAGGCCTTAGGGTTCAACAATGCAAGTCTCGGCTGTTTACATAAACCCCAGCCACCACGCCATTGATTCTCCACCTAGATGCAGCTGTCAGAAGGCTCCTCACAGGCGGGAACCCGGGGTAGCCCTGTTCTGGAGATAGGTGCAGGTCCCAGACGTGGGACCCACATCTATGGCATATCCAGTGGATATGCCATAAATGTCTAAAATGGGAAAGATATCACCAAAAAAAAAAAAAAAGCCTTCGTTCACAGTGAAATGAACGTTTTGGAAAAAAAAACTGAAATGCGGGAAGCAGGACCACAACATTTCAGAGATGACTACTGGCATTTTCTATACCTCATCTAGCATGTGCTATAGGTGAAGTTCAGTTTTGGTAGCACATTGAACGCTAGAAGGTAGTACTCAATGTAAGCATTTCTCTTCTATGGACACGTCATAGGCCAAGAATTACAACAGAGCCTAAAGCATCTTTGAGATCAGAGCCAAGAAGCCAAACTGAGCCACAATGTATTACAAAGTGTGTGCACATCCTACACACTCCTCAATAAACCTTACTGTCATAGTTCCAGAGAAGTTTGCACAGGGTCATAACCTCAATAATAGTCTCAACCACAACCGATTACATTTTATTACGCTGCTTCCTGTGGTTATTGTGACGAAGACCTATTAACAATGAATACATTATCTCAACTTCTTAAAGTCTTGAAATACAAATATCGCATCCATCAGGTTAGTAAAGGGGTGGTCTAATATTAGATTTTTTTTCCTTTACAAAAATCATCACTCCTGTGCATGGGCTGCGTCTGGTATTGCAGCTCTGTCCCATGCAAGTGAATGGGGCTAGTCTGCAATACCAGTTGCAGCCCATGGACAAAAGTGGCGCTGTTTTGGGATGAAAGCTGACAACCCATTTAATAGAGGAACATCTGCTAATTGCATCCACAGACAGATACACAAAGTACAAAAAGGAAGGTTTTCAGGTGAAGTATCTTCATTGTTTTGTGAGTGCTCAGAAACAGTTGTATCAGCAGAGTGGATATTATTTCTTAAAACTGCTACAGCATGAACCATAAAAATGAACAATGAAAGGCGCTCAAGCACAGAAAAACGTGTTAATGGATTTTGATAACAGCAGAAAACCATCCGCTGCATTCATTATTCCTGCTGCAATATATTTCAGTTAATCCTAAACAGGCCCAATTTAGCCTAGCGCCACAGAGGAGCAGAAATAAACGGCATCAGGAGCTCCTTCCATGAACTCCTTCTCATTTTCAGGACAGTATGTAAATGACGGCGCTGCCCTTCCCATAAAACAGCAAGAGTTAAAATAAATCAGATCATTAGCGCCTTGGGTAGAACGCAGCCTCATGTCTACTGAAGAAAACTCTTGGAATCTATTCCAGCCATCAATTTGTGAATATTTTCCACTGACAATAGACAGGAGCTGTAAGGATTACGGTGAATCACAGCAGGACCCACCACCATGCTGGAGAAGATGGACAAGTTTTTGGCTCTCCATGTTAATTAGGTCTTCACTATCAGAGGCAGCTGGGGTCACTTGTAGCAGAAAGTGTGATACACATTCCCAGAGAAGGGTCATCACACTTGCATAGTAGAAGATTGTATTATAAGCACTTGCCTAATATATTTCTATAATCCCAAGTGCTTCCTTTATGGAAGGAGAGATCTAGTAAATTGGGTAATTCCCAGGTAATTGCTCCCCCAGAGCAGTCAGCAGAATACAGAAATTGTAAACAGCAACTGTAATCTGCAAGTGGAAATTTACCACAATCGCTCTTCCCCTTTATCAAAACCACTGTGGCCATACAAAGGAAAAGATTCAGGTAATAGAAGTTTATTAGGTAACTTGTCATGATGCTTTACAGCCATGTAAATTTATGCAACAGCTTTTTTTATATTGCCAAGGCATCGAAAATAAAAAATGTAATATCCTACCATTTTGGGTATACAGCTCCAATGCAGACCAATGTCTTCATGGTTATACATTACAAACACTGTGTGAATTTTCATCTTATATTCACGTTTTACTAACCAACAAATACTAGTAAAGATAAAAGAGAGAGTGTAAGAAATTCTGCTAGACTAGCAAGGCTGGGTTCACACTGCGTGTTTTTGTTGGATATTTAAACACGCATTTTTTTTTGGTTGCGGCTGACGAACTCCCACTGAGACACAAGGGAGTTTATCTACCAAACACAAATAAAGAATGCAACAAAAATGCACAGTGTGCACCCAGCCTAAAGTCCCATGCACACGACCGTAAAAATCTCCGTAATTGCGGACCGTAATACAGTTCTATTGACCGCGGACTCCTTTCCGTATCGCTATGGATGGTTGTCCGTGCCATAGAACTGTACCGCAAAAGATAGAACAGGTCTTATATTTTGCGTTTTACTTTGAATGGGAGAACGGGCCGAGAACGCGGGCTGCAGCCATCGGCGGCCAGCCATGCCCGTGATTACGGGCACAGCCATGTGCATGAGACCTAACATGACTACAGGATCAGACTAGACAGCAGTTGTTAAAAGTCTAAGGCCTCATGCACACGACCGTGCATTTGCGGCCGCATACTATCCACAATTGCAGATAGTATAGGGCACATTATATCCTACGGGCCATTGCACACGACCGTGGTTTCCACGGTCCGTGCATTGCCCAGTGCACGACCACAAAAAAAAAATAGGATGTCATTTCACGGGCCGCATTTGCAGTCCTGGCTCGTTAAACTCAATGCACATCTCGTGTGTGCACAGCCCATGATTGCGGACTGCCCGCAGATGACACTTCTCGTGCCGTAATAACGGACCGTGCACACAGCTGTGGTCGTGTGCATGAGGCCTAACTATGGAAACACAGGTGTGCATAGGAGCTGTATACACAAAATAGCAAACGATTTTTGAATACTGTATGCAAAGCGGCTTCATTTTTTTATTTTAGATACATTAAAGCAAAACAGGATTCTAAAATCGCCTATGGCAAAACCGACGTAGGATCCGTGGCAAAAATCTGAGGCGGACACTCAATGAACCATGCAAAATGTGTAATAGGTCCTCCACCTACTATAACATTTGTAGTAATGGTCTCCTCATATCGGGCAGTGTAATCTTTTGGGCCTCAGGGCCTGGGTGCGACTGCAGCCTCTGCACCCCTGGATTGAATGACGCTACAACATTCACCAGAGACAGACTAAGAAAGGCGCCATGACACTCACATTGTAATGAGCAGGTATGGTCTATCTAATCTTAGTACTAAGCCTAAGCTTTATTATGAATTATTAAAGAATCAATCCATGAAATCCATCTCCTTCATAAGGCTAGAGGCATCCAGAAGTAAAATGGTGAACGATAACACTTGGAAACAAATTTCCCCTCTATGATATTCCTGTAAATTATGAAGCATGGTATCATGCTCAAGTTATTGCAGCCCTGGGACACAACACGAATAACTCCTGGTGCTTACAATCTGCATTTACAAACATAATTACATCTTTTGGTTAATGCCTTAAAAAATATTTCGAGTTTATTTTTATTTATTTTTCTTCCTTGGGAGAGGCAATCTGCATTCTTATATGGTCCTCTACCTGCATGCATCCTTTTACCCCAGATAGACTACATGCAGCATAATTAGCTGGTGCTCAGTAAGTCCCATGAAAGATAAGGATTTCTGGCAAAGCTTGAATGTTCTTGTGTGCGGAGAAGAAAGGCAGAAGCAGAACCAGGTAGAACAGGAGCTCTGCCATCTCAATCACAGCCTGCTACAGATGCAAGCCCTGACACGGTTAATTAGCCTCCATCCTTCCAGAGTATGAGAGCCAACTGGATAATGCAGAATGATTGCTGTGCACTGTCAAAGCCCAGTACATATTATTTAGAAAGCTCTGTAAGTGCATTAAAACAGAAGAAATCCAAATCCAACATGCCTAAATATGTTCACATTCATACACAGAATAATCATCGTAATCCCCCAGGCTGTTTGCAAGGTTATCCTTTGTGCTATAGATATGCATCCAGAATCCTGATCCAATTGCATTCTCCTTCCTTAAACACTCTCTAGTGTCTGACATACCTTGAATTGGAATCTCATTCATAGCAAACACTAGCAGCAAAACACAGGGTTGTCACTGCTTCCACGGCTGCAATATGAAGACTCCGTATTTATATCAGAGAATAATGGAAATTTGCAAATAATTCCTGTTACTATAGGATTCCTTACATCAGTGTTTAAAAATCTGAAAATGTGATTTAAAAAGGCTGCTCTCAAAACAGACAAGAACATATGTTTGGGAGAAACAAACTGTGGTTTGTGATTTGGCCACAAGGGGCAGTATGCAAGGATATTTGATCATGTGTGAATAGCTTACTGCAAAAGGAATGCAAATGTGGTGAGAAAATGCATTTATACAGGTGGTCCTAAAAAGGGCTTGCATAACATTTTAATCAGGCATGTCAGAAGTCTGATCGTGGCGGTCTACGCACCACCGGTCGCTTTCCATTAAGATGAATGGGAGTTGCAGAAATCTCTGAATGGACTCATTTGGATATTTCTATTCTTAAAGGGAATGTGTCACGAATGAAACTTATTTTTTTTAAGTGTAGTTACTTATTTCTATTATATTTTTTTGCTGTATTTTTTTTTCTCTTCCATATGGTGGAAAGTATTAAAAATTAAATAATTTGACATGTTTTCCGATGTTGGCCACACAGGTGGAGCACTTCCCAGAATTACAGCAAGGTGAAAAAGGCAAAGCAACCCGACTCACAGCTGCCGTAAATGTGGGAGGGAATCTCACCCACCCCCCCCTCCTACAAGCCAGGAAAAGGTGTCTTCAAATTGCTAAGCAGTGTCCGGCAGCCATTTTGGGTGTGATTCTGCAGCTGGCAGAAGTTATAGGACACACCAAAAGGCTAAGGGTATGCTCACACGCTTACTAAACAAAGGGAAACCAGATCCTGATTTTCAGTAATTTTTTAATCAAACTCGCGTTTTTCCCAAGAAGTGATGTGCACTTCATTTTGGCAGGCGTCTTTTTACGTGCCGTTTTTTGAAAACGACCACGTAAAAAACGCCCTGTCGAAACAGAACGCCGTATTTCCCATTGAAACCAATGGGCAGATACTTGTAGGTGTTCCGTTTCCGATTTTTCAGCTGAAAACATGAAGTATCAGCGGCGCCCGTGCACACGCCGCTCTGCTACACACACAGCACTGCAGGGGAAAAGTCTTAAAGGGGTCGTCCAGGAAAACATGGGGCCGCACCTGTCCTCGGGTCGTGTGTGGTATTACAGCTCTGTCCTATTCACTTCAATGGAGGTGAACTGCAATACCAGACACAACATGAGGGCAGGTGCGGCGCTGTGTCTCCAATCCGGACACCCCTTTTGTCCTGAGATGACCCGACGGGGAGGCGGGTGTCAGAGCCATCCACCGCCATCACTGCAGACAGAACCACACAACTACGGCATGAGGGCAGGGCTTGTCCTGAGTGCACTGTCTCTTGTTATGGACAGCGGGCATATTGTTTATCGCCCAGCTTTCCCAGGACAGTTGCATCATGCGTGGATGGCAGACATCACATTACATAGAAGGATAAGCTGCGTCCTTTATACAGAGTCTCCTGCACGACTACAGGAGGGCCCGTCGGGGGGGGGGGGGGGGGGGGGGAGAAGAAAGAGAAAGAGAGAGAGAAAGAGAGAGAGAAAGAGAGAGAGAAAGAGAGAGAGAAGAGAGAGAGAAAGAGAGAGAGAAAGAGAGAGAGAAAAGAGAGAGAGAAAGAGAGAGAAAGAGAGAGAGAAGAGAGAGAAGAAAGAGAGAGAGAAAGAGAGAGAGAAAGAGAGAGAGAAAGAAAGAGAGAAAGAGAGAGAGAAAGAGAGAGAGAAAGAGAGAGAGAAAGAGAGAGAGAAAGAGAGAGAGAAAGAGAGAGAGAAAGAGAGAGAGAAAGAGAGAGAGAAAGAGAGAGAGAAAGAGAGAGAGAGAGAGAGAAAGAGAGAGAGAAAGAGAGAAAAAGAAGAGAGAAAAAGAGAGAGAGAGAGAAAGAGAGAAAGAGAGAAAGAGAGAGAGAAAGAGAGAGAAAAAGAGAGAGAGAAAAAGAGAGAGAGAAAGAGAGAGAAAGAGAGAGAGAAGAGAGAGAAAGAGAGAGAAAGAGAGAGAAAGAGAGAGAAAGAGAGAGAGAAAGAGAGAGAGAAAGAGAGAGAGAAAGAGAGAGAAGAGAGAGAAAGAGAGAGAAAGAGAGAGAAAGAGAGAGAGAAAGAGAGAGAGAAAGAGAGAGAGAAAGAGAGAGAGGAAAGAGAGAGAGAAAGAGAGAGAAAGAGAGAGAAAGAGAGAGAGAAAGAGAGAGAGAAAGAGAGAGAGAGAGAGAGAGAAAGAGAGAGAGAGAGAGAGAGAGAGAGAGAGAGAGAGAGAGAGAGAGAGAGAGAGAGAGGGAGAGGGGAGGGAGAGGGTTCCGTTGTTCTTGACGCAACCAATAGCGCAGTCGATGGCGCAATGGATTCCGTCAAAACACGGAACCCTGTCACAACGGTGACAAACGGAAGCCTTTAGCAATGTTCCCTTCACCATGGAGATCAATGGTGAGGGAAACGGAAGCTGAGGTTTCAGTTTGCCTTTCCTTTGAGGGGTTACCCGACGGAAACCTCCGATGGAAGGGCTGCGGTTATGTGAACAGGCCCATACAAATTTATTTTTTTTTGTTTGTGTTTTTTAAAAGTTCGGTCATTGGACTACATCAGATTCAAGGACTACTTCGATGACTGCTTTTTTTTTTTTTATGATCAATAAGATGGTTAATGAGGGTTGTGTGTTTTTTTTTTTTAAAATTTCAATAAACCTGTTTTTTCTATGTCCTTGTATTTTTTTTTAAACTTTATTACTACCGCCTTAGTAATGGCCGCTGGCTGATTGACAGCGTACTTTACTAAGGCGGGGCTTAGTGTTAGCCGGTGCAAAGGCTAAAACGAACCCCCATTATTACCCAAATACCCACCACCAGGGGTGCCGGAAAGAGCCGGGTACGATCCAGTACCCGACCATCTGTAGTGATGGTCGGGCACTGGGGCGGCCGCAGGCAGGCTGGTATTAATAGGCTGGGAAAGGCACAGTGGCCCTTCCCACCCTTGTAATGCTAGGCTGCTACTGTGTTGTATCTGGCTGGTTATGAAAAATGGGGGGACCCCAAGTCATTTAAAAAAAATAAATGAATAAATAAATTGGAAAGAACGATGTGGGGTTCTCCCCCCATTTTTATAACCAGCCAGATACAACATAGCAGCAGCAGGCTAGCATTAACAGGGTGGGAAGGGCCACGTTTTTTGGGCTTTCCCAGCATAATAGCAGCCTGCGGCCGCGCCACTGACCAGCTATCACTACAGCTGGTCGTGTACTGGATCGTATCAGACTCTTCCCGGTGCCCCTGGTGGCGGTGGGTATCAGGGTGATAATGGGGGTTAGTGATAGCCTCTTCATATCGAACATTAAGCCTTGCCTTAGTAAAATCACGGACTGTCTGAACGACCCCATTCACCAACATAGGTCCGTGCGACGCGCGTGATTTTCACGCGCGTATCACGGACGTAAAACACGTTAGTGTGAATAAGGCCGGCAGCCAACGTCCACAGACAGCCACCTGCATTTTCGGCCTTTGCTCCCATACAAAGTATGGAAGCACGTTCCGTAAAAAGCAAAAGATAGGACATGTCCCAACTTTTGCGGCGGCTTTCTACGGCGCAGACCTTTTCGGAAATAAACGGGAAGGTGTCCATGGGCAATAGAAGTGAATAGGTCCGCAATTGCTGACCGCGATTAGGGACAATTTTTAAGGTCGTGTGCATGGGGCCTAGTTTTATTTTTACCATAATCACCATAAAACTGACAAAATGCTGCTGTTCATGCAGAAAAAGGTGACCACACTGTGTGAATATACACAAAGACTGGGTTCTCATGGGTTGTATATGCTGCATAAAACTATGCAGCGTATCCGACCTAGAGCCTGCAGGGAATTCCATCTGAAAATCTGCACCAAATTTTGAAGATTTTTGAGCGGGATGTCTGCTGCGAAAAGCAGTGATTGAAAAAAACGAAAAAAAAAACAGCTAATACTTACTCCTGTCCCTCTGTTCTCCGTGCAGCACGCCCACCTAAAATGACTCTGCAGCCCACGTGACCGCTGCAGCCAATGATTGGCTACAGTAGTCACATGGGATGAAACGTTATCACATGCCAGCCTAAACGGAGAACAGAGGAATGCATCTCTATTACAAGGACCAGTGACGTAAGCATTATCTTCTTTATTAATTCTAAACCAAAAAAGGCAGTTTTTTAGATTTAGATTTGCGATTTTGTGCGGCGTCATTGCAGTGTTTCCGCCGCAAAAGTCACAACATTTGATGTTTGTTGCAGGTTTTACCTCCCGTCGTATTCAATGGGAAAAACCTGCAACAAAAGAGCAACGAAGTCTGCACCGCAGGTCAGTTTATGAACAATTTTGCTACAGATTTTTTTTCTGCAGCGTGTGCATGGGATTTGTTCAATTCCCTTTCACTTTGCTGCTACTGTAATTTAGTTTGCAAAAATTCTGCAAAGTTTACGCTACAAGGGGAACCAGCCTAAGGGCTTATTCACACGAACGTTGAAAACGCCCGTGTGATGGACCGTTAAAACGGCCGTAACATGGATGCATGTATTTCAATAGGGCTTTTCCACACGGCCATTGTTTCAACGGACCGTGTGAAGGGTCAGTTGAAAGATAGAACATGTCCTATTTTCTTCTTGTTTCACAGATCCCTCTGTAGACTTAAGTCCATGGGGATGCATGAAACCTAGACCCGCATGGATGAAACTCGGACGTGATAAACGGCTGTTTTTCACGTCCGAGTTTCCCCACGTTCGTGTGAATAAGTCCTAAGCGTGGATAGACACTAAGGGAATGCCCCCACGTGGCGGTTTTCCTCCGCAACTGTCCGCATCAATGCCGCACAGAATCTGAGTTGCAGATTCTGCGGCGGATCTGCCCAAAATGTGCAGTAAATTGATGCGGACTAGCTGCTGCGGACTGCGGGAAAAGTGCTTCCCTTCTCTCTATCAGTGCAGGATAGAGAGAAGGGACAGCACTTTCCCTAGTGAAAGTAAGAATTTCATACTTACCGGCCGTTGTCTTGGTGACGCGTCCCTCTTTCGGCATCCAGCCCGACCTCCCTGGATGACGCGGCAGTCCATGTGACCGCTGCAGCCTGTGATTGGCTGCAGCCGTCACTTACACTGAAACGTCATCCTGGGAAGCCGGACTGGAGACAGAAGCAGGGAGTTCTCGGTAAGTATGAACTTCTATTTTTTTGACAGGTTGCTGTATATTGGGATCGGTAGTCACTGTCCAGGGTGCAGAAACAGTTACTGCCGATCGCTTAACTCTTTCAGCACCCTGGACAGTGACTTTTTACTGACGTCTCCTAGCAACGCTCCCGTAATTCCGGGAGCCCCATTGACTTCCTCAGTCTGGCTGTAGACCTAGAAATACATAGGTCCAGCCAGAATGAAGAAATGTCATGTCTAAAAAGCAAGACGCATCCGCAGCACACATAACATGTGCATGACAGCTGCGGACTTCATTGCGGAATTTAGAATCTCCATTGAAGTCAATGGAGAAATTCCGCCATGAGTCCGCGACCAGTCCGCCACTGGTCCGCAACAGACAGAGCATGACACCAAATTCCGCTCCGCAGCCTATGCTCCGCAGCGGAATTTTACGCATCGTCTAAACGAACACTTCTAAATAGAAGTGGAAGTCAATGGAGAAACGGCTCCGCTGCGGATTAACGCTGCGGAGTGTCCGCAGCGGAATTCAAGTGAAATTCTGCCACGTGTGAACCCAGCCTAAAGGAGACATATCAGTCTTTCCTTCATTGCAACTTCATTTGCAAGGCAGGCAAAAACTGCGCCGACATGCAGTTCTGCAGAAAGGCCGCCTGCACACACTGCAGATTTTGTTGCAGAAATTTCTGCGATGGAAAATCACTTCCATTCATCTGAATGGAACTTGTAGAAATCCATACACCTGCTGCAGAAAAAACTCCTTTCAGATAAATGAAACTGATTTTCAGTCGCAGAAATTTCTGCAACAAAATCTGCCGCGTGTGACTGCAACTTAACAACCAAATTGAAAATAGCATCGTTCTGCGGTAAAATTCCATGTCGGTGCGGTCACTGGCCGCGTCCCAACCGCTGTGAATGGCTGTACCTCATACTTTTCCTACTTTTGGATCCAGCCCCGGCTTTGATTTAAAAAAAACAGTACGCGTGAATCCAGCCAAAGGATGCACACAACCATAGAAAATCTCCGTAATTGGGGACCATAATACGGTCTGCAATTACGTACCTGCCCGGTTCTATTGGCCGCGGACACCTTTCCGTATCGCTACGTACTTTGTATGGAAGCACAGCCCGAAAATGCTGCCATCGGCTGTCGGCCGTGCTCGAAATCTGCCGGCCGCGGGCTGCATTTTCGGGCCATGCTCCCAGACAAAGTATGGAAGCACAGCCCATAAAAAAAACGAAAAGTAGGACATGCTCCATAATGCCCGTCACGGTTTTACGGCAGACACCTATCCGTAGTGATACGGAAAGGTGTCCGCGGCCAATAGAACCGGACCGTATTACTGTCCGAAATTACGGAGATTTTTTTTTTACGGCCGTGCATGGGGCCTAAGACAAAGTACCCGACACACTGCCATTTATATACACGTCTGACTCCCCCATAACATTACCCAGAATTGAAGACAGAGATCAAATTATACGCAATAAAAGATTCAAGACGTTCAAATAAAGAAAACATAAAAACAGATAAACATCTAGTTACGAGTAATACCTGCTTGTCATGAGAATATAAAATAAACCAGTTCTACAGCCACACACAGTAAACAGCAACTATATATTCAGCCAAGTGTAGCAAGAAGGAAACAGGTCATCCATGAATTCCTAATTAACGTAGATGACCCTTATCTTTTTGCGAATCAAGACTTTGTAGATTAACTGTAGATAAATCATGGAAGAACTTTAGAAGCAGGTTCCCCGTACCTGAATGTCCTTCTGGCTGGTCATTGATCAAGAAAAAAAATACCTCTCCTCCTCTCTGGCAGTTTTTTAGTACATATCAGTGTACATACACATTGACGAGCATAGTAATAGCTAAGATGTGTACAGCAATGCAGAATCTTGTGAACTTACCACTGTTACCAATGTTTAGCTGTCAAGGAACGTGGGAAGGGAGGGTTCGATTAGTAGCTCTACTGTCTTAAACTAAAATACATCATGTATGGAAAGATTTTAAAGATAATGTAAAGTGAAAAATAAAAAAATTCACAGTGCTCTTGAATACTTTTTTCCCTATAAAGCTCAGCCATTTGTGCAGCAGACTTTTTTTCCTCCTAATTTACTAAGAGGAAGTTATCATTGTCTACCATGATTCAGTGGAACTGCAGCCCAGTCACAGTCACCATTTCTACCAGTCTGCTGGCTAAAGGGGGTTTTTACACGGGCCGATTATCATGCAGACGATCGTTCGTATAACGCACGTTGCTGATAATTGCCCTGTGTAAAAAGGGCAGCGATCAGCAGATGAACGAGCAAACGCCCGATTATCTTCCGATTTTATAGTTTTGAAAAAGTGAAAACATTATCGTTGTCTGCAGTGCGTTTCCCCGTGTAAACTGGGACATGCCCTGCTGACATGTTGATAATGTATGGGGACAAGCGATCAGAGTAACAACCGCACGTCCCCATTCATAGCTCCGTGTGACATGAGCAAAGGAGCGCCGATCAACAACGTCTCGTTGATCGGCGTTCGCTGCACCGGCCGATTGTTGGCCAGTGTAAAAGGCCCTCTACATTACAATTGCCACTCCTCTCCCCTCCCGTTATTAAACGTCTACACACTGCTTGAATCTGCGCAAAAGCTGTTGTAACCACAGGACTTTATTACATAGCGATCTTCCTCTACAGACCGCTTGTATCTGCCTGTTTGGGTAACAGTCAAGTCATTTTAGTCATTTATCTCATTCATGTAGGAAGCAAAAGGCTGCTGCAATTCTAGCCTCCTCCAACTCTATATTGAAATAAATGTGCAGCCTCCAAGTGAATGAAGTTACCACAGCACAGAGCACTCATTTTTTTTTAATCCTAGATTAGAAACTTGAATTTCCACATGGACGTGCGTATCTTAAGAGGTTTCTGTGTGGATCACTGGAAGTGTGCATTAACATTGTAGCAAAACATCAACCCATAAGTTTAGCAAGTCTTATAGGGGTATATTCATCTCAAGACATAAAGGTCTGAGATTCAGGTCCCAGAGCTGGGACCTGAATCGACCCCATTCCACGCCTGGTGAAGCAGCCCCTGGCCGCCGCATCCAAGCAGGGACTCAATGGCAAGGTGGCTGGGAAGACGGAAACAGCTGAGCTACACTTATTTTGTAACGCCCATAAAAGTGAACAAGACTTACTGAAACAGCGCAGGACAGCGAGCTGCTCTGTTTCCTCAACTACCAAGTTCTGGAAACAGCGTAGCTCGCTGTACTCATAACACCCATTCACTTTTATGGGAATTCCAGTAACAGCATAGCTCAGCTGTTTCCTTATTACCGACCATCTTCCCACCAAGTTTCTGCCTGGATCCGGTGACCAGCAAAGACTGGGTCGGGGGGACTCCAGTTCTCAAGATAGGTGCGGGTCCCAGAGTTTGGAACCCGCATCTATCAAAACATTTATAGCCTATATTGTGCATAGGTCAAATATCGGAGATGGGAATATCACATTATGAATTTAAAATATATTAACATATAAAGATACATTAGTAAGTTTATAAACATTTGCAAGGCTGTTACACACATAGATCGACAACACGAGGAATAATCGCAATAAACTAAACTGTAACATAAACAAACACAGCGATACTGAAAATCAATAACTGGAAAAGCAGGGAAAGGGCAAAGATATTTCAACACTTAAGGGTATGTGCACACGTAGTGACCAAAAACGTCTGAAAATACAGAGCTGTTTTCAAGGGAAAACAGCCCCTGTTTTTCAGACGTTTTTTGAGCAACTCGCATTTTTCACGGCGTTTTTCGCGCCGTTTTCGGAGCTGTTTTCATTGGAGTCTATGAGAAAACCGCTCCAAAAACGTCCAAAGAAGTGTCCTGCACTTCTTTTTACGAGGCGTAATTTTACGCGTCGTAATTGCCGTACGACGCGTAAAATTACGCGTCGTGGGAACAATACAGCGTTATACACATAGAAAGTAATGGGCAGATGTTTGACAACGTATTTGAGACGTATTTTCAGACGTAAAACGAGGCAAAAAACGCCTCGTATACGTCTGAAAATAGGTCGTGTGAACCCAGCATAAGGGTATGTGCGCACGTAGTGACCAAAAACGTCTGAAAATACAGAGCTGTTTTCAAGGGAAAACAGCCTCTGATTTTCAGACGTTTTTTGAGCAACTCGCATTTTTCGCTGCGTTTTTCGCGCCGTTTTCGCGGCGTTTTTTACGTCCGTTGTTGGAGCTGTTTTCATTGGAGTCTATGAGAAAACAGCTCCAAAAACGTCCAAAGAAGTGTCCTGCACTTCTTTTGACGAGGCTGTATTTTTACGCGTCGTCATTTGACAGCTGTCAAACGACGACGCGTAAATGACAGGTCGTCTGCACAGTACGTCGGCAAACCCATTCAAATGAATGGGCAGATGTTTGCCGACGTATTGTAGCCCTATTTTCAGACGTAAAACGAGGCATAATACGCCTCGTTTACGTCTGAAAATAGGTCGTGTGAACCCAGCCTAACACTGCAAAATAATTTTAACAAAATGGACCTACACGTGAAAATAAGCAGTAAAGCATTGCATGTAAAAAGACACATAAAGAAAGTGATTTTAATAGACTAGCCAATAATAAACCTGTCAATTAAATAGAAACAATAATGTTATCAAAACTTAACGCAAAATGCCCAACACCCAAATGAGGCAAAGAGTTAGGGTATGTTCACACGGCCAAATTTCAGACGTATACGAGGCGTATTATGCCTCGTTTTACGTCTGAAAATACGGCTCCAATACGTCGGCAAACATCTGCCCATTCATTTGAATGGGTTTGCCGACGTACTGTGCAGACGACCTGTTATTTACGCGTCGTCGTTTGACAGCTGTCAAAACGACGACGCGTAAAAATACAGCCTCGTCAAAAGAAGTGCAGGACACTTCTTTGGACGTTTTTGGAGCTGTTTTCTCATAGACTCCAATGAAAACAGCTCCAAAAACAGACGTAAAAAACGCCGCGAAAACGCAGCGAAAACGCCGCGAAAAATGCGAGTTGGTAAAAAAACGTCTGAAAAGCAGGGTCTGTTTTCCCTTGAAAACAGCTCTGGATTTTCAGACGTTTTTGTTGACTACGTGTGAACATACCCTTAGGGTATGTTCACACGCTTAACAAAATACGGCTGAAAAACGGCCTAAAAAAAAGGCTCGAAAAGTGACATGCAGTTCTTTTTACGGGGCGTCTTTTTACGTACCGTAATTTGAAAAGGAGACGTAGAACACCACCCCGTCGGAAGAGAATGCCGTATTTCCCATTGAAATCAATGGGCAGATGTTTGTAGGCATTCTGCTTCCGATTTTTCAGCCGTTTCTCGTTTTAATAGGGGTTTAGCCATGGGGAAATTCAAATATCGCCGGTTGCTTGCTGAGGTGTCACCAACAGGTGTCGTTTGCCAAGAAAAACGTCCACTTCTCCTTTCCCCATTCTGTAAACAGCGCCTGTGTTCTGCTGACAGTATTGTGGGGCAGCAGCTGCAAGAAATAGGATTTCTCCAATTGCTGCTTTTCCCTAATATCTGATTGGCTCCCACTTGTAACGAAAATATTCAGGTAATAGAGAACCGCTGTATATGCAATTGCCTAAGCGAAGGTTGACCAAACCTACAGCCTTCACTGTAATCTAGGGCGGTAGTCTCGAACCTGTAGCTTTCCAGCTGTTGCAAAACTACAACTCCCAGCGTGCCCTAAAAAAAAGCAGATTCCCTTTAAAAGGTTTAGCAGGCAGATCTTGCAAACTAGACGGGAACAGAGTTACTTTTTCCAGTAATGTTTCATAAAAATTACTTTTCCATGTGGAAGCCCAGACAAAGTGTACTGTACTGAGAAAATATAGTATATAGGATATCTCCATATGTGCCAAACAGAGCAGCAGCCACAGTAGTATCACAACAACAGAAAGCAGTGACATCTCAAATCTCCCAAACCACATCTGACAAAATCTATAGACAAGTCATTTGTGCAATCCAAATAACGGGCGCAGGAGTCCTTTCAGATATAGTAGTAAATAGAATCGTCATTCAGTCATATAGAATGAATGGCAGAATGTGTGCATTTTACTTTTTCCCTGCTTGGTGGTTGCATTCTATGTTTGAATTATGTTTAGAAAAACACAGAACAAGCCCCACAGTGTAAGCAATGCCTTTAAGCTTTGTATCACTGCAGAAATTTCATGTACAGTGCCAAAGCAAAAAGACTAGTAAATGAACAGACCCTATACTATGGGGCAGATTTATTAAAAGTGACGTTTTATGCACCGGTCTTAATACAAAGACCGCTGGAGTATCAACACGTTTTGGCCCAACATTTAGCGTGCACGTTGGGGAAGATCCCTACCTACACGCTAAACGTGTCCATAGGGCGCAATTAGCCCGACGGAGTCCAAAAGAAAGAGTCCTTTTGGCTCCGTCGGGCTGGTATACGTCAGCATACCTTTATTTTTGGAAGATGGAATAGCGTACGATACTACACTATTCCTTTAGCCTGATGGAGTCCAAAAGAGTGCCCTTTTGGCCTCCGTCGGGCTGGCACCACGCAGTATACATATTTTTGTTACACAAGAGCCTATGTATAACAGATGTCATAGATATACAATGAAAATATACCTAGGGGAGCTTTTTCCAGGGCCGGAAATCCCGGGAAGAAAACCAGGTAGCGTTTGGCTTGGAGATTCTGGCCCTAGGGAAGCCCCTCACATCAGTGTACATGTATGGACAGTAATGTCAGGGGCTTTCAACTACCTAGTCCCCAACCAAAGAATCTGTAGCACTCTGGCCAGGGACTCCGGAACTGGAGAAGCCCCTGACGTTACTGTCCATATATATCTCGGATAGCTGCCACCAGGTGGCTAAGACATGACCGCGACATTTCTAAAAACCGTGCCAAAATACTGTTAGAAAAATATTAGTTTTACTTGCAATACCACACGGCTATGAAAAATAAAATTTGAAAACCGCGCCAAACAGCACACTGGCGCGGCTTTTAGCCACCCGGCGGTAAGTATGTGAGACTACCATTTTCAAAGAATTATTGCCTGTCCGGCATGGCGTAATAGGCGTACACTGATGGCAGACCTGAGGGACTTTGTTAGGCCCCCTAGATAACAGGGTAACTCATTGGCACTCCGCGGTCGCTTCACAGGGTGCTTAAAGGGAACCTGTCACCAGCATTTCACCTATTAAACTTTACTTCTCCCTCACTGGCCGCTGCTATAAAAAGTTCATTGCCGTTATCCCCGCTCCTAAACTCCTCTTCGACTGTAAATATCGGTCTGCAAACGTTTTGCGCCTTTTATCGTAATTATGCGGTGTCCCTTTGTGCGCACACACCAAAAGAGGACATCAATGCACAAGCGCAGGATTTTGTGTGCTGGGGGAAGGCGAGGAGCTGTCAATCAAAAGTAAGGAGGCGAAGTAAACTTGGAAAGACTTGAGGAATGAAGATATGACTCTTTCCAAACGAGGATTTGACTCTTCAAATGAAGATCTGACTCTTTTCTGCTCATTAGCATACAGTGTGGGAACACTAAAAAGCTAAATACTAAAGCTACAGAGCCGACTAAGAAGATAATTATAGGTTATATAGAAATGATTTTTCACCCACTACCACCAGGTATAGTCGGTTTAATAGGTGAAATGCTGGTGACGGGTTCCCTTTAAGTGCCGACAGAGGGAGCCCTTCCGTCTGTTAAGTTCCTTAGAAGCCGCTGTCACTATTGACCACAGCAGGGGAGTGAAGGGGATAAAAAGCCAAGATCAGAGGTTTCTCGGAAGCCAACTATTACCACAGGTGCCAGGCCTTCAATAACCAACGGGCTACCATTCTTGATCGCATGGCACAGCTCTTATTTCCATGCAATCATCCTGACATAAACATACATCCTTGAGCCTCGAGGTAAGGCAAATCAGGATTCATGAGGAGTGGTGATGAGGGGTTAAAGCCATCAAATACATTCAGGGACAAAAATCAAATGACTGACTTCTGTGACCTAAGGTATTCCCAATAGTAAAAAAAAAAAAATTAAAAAAATCACCAGGTAAAAGATGTCCCGTCACAGACATTGATGGTGAATAGCTAGGAATACAGTCAATGGCTGTCTATCCGGCTGCCTGGAAAATGCTGAGCGGAGATGACAAGAAAAAAGGGCATGGCGCTATCCTAGAGCCACTGCCACTTCTCTCTAGCAAAACAGTGGGGCTCAGAGCAGTTGGAGCCCTGCTAATCGGGCATTGGTAGCATATCATAGCTATATGCCACCAATCTGTTTGAGGAGACGACCCCTTCAATGCATGTATGCACTCACCATAAATAATCAATTTCTCGAGTTTAACATGAAAGTGACCCTGTTTGTTACCTAGATCAATAGAAGATGCCACATAATAAACAAACTGGCAAGGCCACCTATCATTTATTTGGACTCTGATCATACTGGCATAACAGATTTTTTCTCTCTTTTTTTTTTCTTTACAGTACCCATGGCTGATCTGATGAATCTGTTATAATCGATCATGACCAGAATGGTGGTAGTAGCACTGTAATATACTATAAGTATATTGATAATTATGCAAATATACAAAAACAACAACAAACATCTCACGCAGCAGGCGCCAACCCTGGCCGCATGGATTGGATGAAGTTTTTAAAAAGATTGTTAATTGGCCGTACGATTTTGTAAATCGCAAATCCATGCAGCCATGGACAATTAGGCTAGGACTACACAGCGATTTTGGCCCCCGACACAGGTCGGTTGGCCAAAGATTGCTGCGTCGTGCTGACTCCATTGCTGGTAAGAAAAGTGAATGTGGTAACTCTGCGACCTGCAAGTTGCCATGACCGCAAAACCAGAGTCGCAAGGAATCAAAACCCACCGGATTCCTTGTGACCGTGGTGTCACAGTCGTGGCAACTTGCAGCTCGCAAAGTGACCACACATTACCTGCGATGGAGGCAACAGGATAGCAATCTTTGGCCGTGCGGCCTTTGTCACGTCAAAAGTCGCAGTGTAACCCTAGCCTAAATAGCGGTGCGGTTTTGCAGGTAAAACTGCCGTTTACCTACAAAATTCTGCGGCCAATTAACAATTATTTGAAAACCTCGCCCACACCGCACGCAGCCTGGGTTTGTAGATGTTTCTACGTGGGATATCAAAGATGATCTAAAGTTCATGCTCAGTTTTTTTTTTTATAATATCCTAAAAAAAAACAAAACATGATTTTAAGCAATTGTCACGTTTCTTCCTCTTTTGGCAGACGTCAATATATGCAGAAACATTTGTCTACAGACTGCAGAATCAGCAGCTACGACACTTTGCCGTCACATCATAATACAATACTGCCCCTTCTTCAACATTTTGCTGAAGTTTTAAGTTGTTGCAACTGAGCTGTATTATTAGAGGTCTGTCAGTCAGCACGGTGTTTAGCCAGTCTTACCAGTAAACTAATACAACTGGTCATTTTCCATCACTACTTTTTCCAACTTGTTCTGTAAGGCGGAATTCACACGACAGGTTTTCCTGGCCGGGTGCCGGCCGTTCATAAATCGGCCGGCACCCGGCTGCATTAGGAACAATAGACCCCTAATGGGGCTATTCACACTACAGATTTTTTGACGGCCGGTAAAACCGGCCTTCGAAAAATGGGACATGCCCTATTTTCGGCCGGGGATTTCGCTACAGGAGAAGTGAGTGACTACACTGTCCATATACGGACACAGCGACGTCACTCACTTCTGAAGCGGAATTCCCGACCTGTGGCAGGGAATTCCTCTCCAGGAGAAGTCAGTGACTACACTGTCCATATATGGACATTGAAGTCAGTGACTTCTCCTGGAAGGGGGGGGGGGGGGACTTGCTGGCATCACCTACAGGGGACTTGGTGGCATCACCTACCAGGGGGGCTGGGTGGCATTACCTACCAGGGGGGCATTATCTACAAAGGGCTGTGTGTGGCAACAAATTGAAATGAAATTCATCCGATTTTAAAACAGACAGGGAAAAAAACGGATGCAAATCGGGTCCAAATCGGCCGGTAAAAACGGCAACACGGCCCGGAACGGAATCGGAACGGATGCAAACCGGCCGGGAAAATCGGCCAAAAACGGACGATTTTCCCGGCCGACACTCGGACCCTGTCGTGTGAATGAGGCCTAAGGCCTCATTCACACGGCAGGGTTTCCCGGCCGGGTGCCGGCCGTTCATAAATCGGCCGGCACCCGGCTGCATTAGAAATAATAGACCCCTAATGGGGCTATTCACACGACCGATTTTTTGACGGCCGGGAAAACCGGCCGTCAAAAAATAGGACATGCTCTATCTTCGCCCGGGTACCCGGCCCCCATAGAAGTCTATGGGGCCAGGTAATACACGGCCATCACCGGGATGTGTCCCGAGTGATGGCCGGGTTTTCCGGAGCTTGCGCTCTATCTCCTCCTCCTCACAGCGCAGAGTGCATGTGAGGAGGAGGAGTTGATGCCATTCTGACGAATGGCATCGCTGTACACTGTGTGGCAGGGCCGGGGTGTACAGCAGGTGGAAGGGAGCGCTGCGCTGGCTCCCTTCCCCTGCTTGAAAAGCACCCTGGCCCGGCGACACCTTCGATGGCGCCGCTAGCAGCTGCTGCGGCTGCCACTACTGTAGCGACGCCAATATAGCAGAGCGGGGAGGTATCTCCCCGCTCTGCTATGTGCTAGCCGCACTTTAGCTCCTTGAAGGAGCGGAATCCCCGTGTGTTCGGGGATTCCGCTCCTGGACAGAGCGCTTGATGTCTCTGTCCATATCTGGGCAGTGACATCAGGGGAAACTCCTGAAGCGGAATCCCCGAACACATGGGGATTCCCCTTCAGGAGTTGCCGCTGATGTCACTGTCCGGATCTGCCCGGCCCGGCACGGATGCAAAACTTAATGCAAACCGGCCGGGCAAAATGGCCGATTTTACCGGCCGACACTCGAGCTCGGGAACGACCCGGTCGTGTGAATCCCGCATAAGTCTCCATTGTTGAACAGCATCTGCCAACTAAATGTAATGTAATTTACTTACAAAAGACTTTGCAATAATGAAAGAATGAAGGCTATTCTAAAATAGAAAGAGTATGAACAATGCACCAGGAACACAAAATGACAATCATTCTGCAGTGAAGTTCATATCCTACAGGACTACTCACATACAAGGACAGCAAGGAAGGACAAAATAATGTACTTTGTAGGAGCCAATTTGATCTAGAGGTTGTCTCGATTAAGACATACGGATATTTAAAAAAAATAAAAAATAAAAAAAAAAACACAATTAAAGGGCTTGCTCAGTTTTACATTAATGTAAAACTGAGCAAGCCCTTTAATTGTGTTTTTTTTTGTTTGTTTTTTAAATATCCTTTACGGACCCGAACATGCTCGTGTGAATCCAGCCTTACATTTTCCAAAGTGGCCCTGTTTCCAGATCCTGTCGTGGGGAACTTGACTGGTGACGTCACTCTCTGCACTGGCTCTGGCCGCTTTGTTGATCTTGAATTCTTTGCCGGGTATACGACACGTCACTTGTGACGTGGTGTGTATTGGCTTGTTCTGCTTCACAGCCCGTAATGCGCATGCGCTGTCACTGCTGTTCGCGATGACAGCAGGGGCCGCGCATGCACGTTACAACAGAACAAGCTGATATACACCACGTCACAAGTGACGTGTCGTATACCCGGAAAAGAATTCAAGATCAACAAAGCGGCCAGAGCAGAGCGTGACGTCACCCGTCAAGTTCCCCACGGCAGGATCTGGAAACTGGCCCACTTTGGAAAATATAAGTATATTACAAATGTATTTACGTTTATAAATGACAAGCATTAACACAAAGTCATTAAATCTCGGACAACCCCTTTAATCACTATAAGGCCTGATTCAGACAAGCGTGTCCGTTTTGCATCCGCAAAAAAAATGGATCGTATTTAATGCATTTCAGTTCCGTGTGCCATCAGTGTGCATTCCGTATGGCATCAGTTTTTAATGTCAGTGTTGGGTGCGCATTTTTTTTTTCCTCAGCTTTTCTTTAGCAACTGGTGTGCGTGAAACATGGACAGCACACAGATGACGTGATTGTGACATTTTCATAGACTTCAATGGGCGACGTGGTCCGCAAAAACGAACCACAATAGGACATGCAGTGAGTTTCATGGAACGGAAACACGCTGCGTGAAAAATAACAGACGTCTGAATAGCCCCATTGAAATTCATAGGTCCGTGTGCGGTCAGGTTTTTTGTTTTTTTTTCTAATGGAGAGCACACTGATGTATAACACGCTCGCCTGAATAAGGCCTAACGACGAAAAGTTTTACAACTTTCTAATATACTTTATGTTAATTCCTCACCTTTTTCAAGATATTAGTTTGTGGTCAGTGAGAACACTTGGTTACAGGCTAGCTGGGAAGTGGATACAATTGTGTCCAGTCTAGGCAATGCTCTCCAGACTGATACATTGTAGCAAACCAGGAGAGATATGTGCACCTGCTACCAATGTGCATTTTCAGCAGATTTTATCTGCACAAATAAGCCAAAACGAATACACCTAATGTCCAGTTCACACTGGTGCCATGGATTCCATTGTTTTTATTGGAAAAAAAAACAACAAAAAAACGGAAACCTAGCGAACGGAGACAAACAGAAAACAAACAAAAGAATTACCAATGAAGTCAATGGTAATTCCAAAAGAACCGTTGCTTTCCATTTATTCTTTCGATCCTCTCTTACTCTAAACGGAAGATGGCTAAACGCATACGAACGCTAGTTGAACTTAGCCTAACTTTACAAAACACCAAGAGCAGCTTATGAAGGTGTAAATCAGGGGTGGGGAACGTCCGGCCTTAGGGTATGTTCACACGCTTAGCAAAAAATGTAAAGCGAAAACAGCTCTTGATTTTCAGATGTTTTTGTAACAACTCGCGTTTTTCGCGGCGTATTTTACGGCCTTTATTGGAGCTGTTTTTCAATGGAGTCAATGAAAAACGGCTCCAAAAACGTCCCAAGGGACATGAACTTTTTTGCGGGCGTCTTTTTACGCGCCTTATTTTGACAGCGACAAGTAAAATTAAGCCTTGTGTGAACAGAACACCGTAAATCCCATTGCAAGCAATGGGCAGATGTTTGGAGGCGTAATGGTGCCGTTTTTTCAGGCGTAATTCGAGGCGTAAACGGCCCGAATTACGTCTGAAACCACTGCGTGTGAACATACCCTTATACGGCCCACAGGATCATTTGGTCCGGTCTGACCTCACTCTGACCGCCGCAAATTCCACTCGATCACTCACATTTAAGAGGCAAGTATGGCGGGGGCAGCCTGAGTGAGGTCGGTACGTCCCGACCCAAGAGTGGATCAGTCCGGTCACATGATCGGAGTCAGTGACGTGAGGCCAGGCGACTGGACTGTGCCGGCCTAAGGGTATGTTCACACACTAGACTAAAAACACAGAGCTGTTTTCAAGGGAAGCCACTCACGGTTTTCGCAGCGTTTTTTACGGCCGTTTTTGGAGCGGTTTTAAAGAGAGAGTCTATGAAAAACTGCTCCAAAAACGTCCCAAGAAGTGACCTGCACTTCTTTTTCGCTGCCTTTTTTTTTTTTACGCGGCCGTTTTTCAAAATGGCCGCGTAAAAAAACGGCCCATTGGAACAGAATGCCATTTCTCCCATTGTAATCAATGGGCAGAGGTTTTTCGGCGTTTACGGCCCGAAAAATGGCTGAAAATAGGCCGTGTGAATATACCCTCTGAGTGGATCAGTCCGGTCACCTGACCTGAGTCAGTGACGTGAGGTCAGGTGACCGGACTGGTCCACTCCCGGGTCGGCAGTGGTGTAGCTATAGGGGTCAAAACGATCACAATTGCGACCTGGCCCCTAAGTCTATGGGGTCCGCAGGGCCCCCGTTGCCACACAGTGCTGGTCGCCCTGGCCTCGCTTCCAACTGAATCTGCGTCCACAAGACTACATTCAGCTTGGTACAAAGGCTCCAGCAATCACTGTGCGCGAGCGGCTCGGCGCAGGCAGACGCAATGTAGTGATGTCACCGTGCCTGTGTGCGCCGAGTCACTCACAGCGCAGAGGAGAAGGATCCTCCACCCTTCGTGGGAATGGAGAGAAGTGTTATTGTTTTTCTATTAGGTACATACCTATGGGGGCATTATACTGGGTATGGAAGGGGGGGGGCTCAAATGGTAGCTGCCGAGTGGGCATTATACTGGGTACGGGACAGCTAAGGGGGGCATTATACGGTGTATGGGAGGAGGCTCATATGGTAGCTGCTGAGGGGCATTATACTGGGTATAAGACAGCTATGGGGGGCATTATACTGTATGGGGGGCATTACACTATGGGGGGCATTATACTGTATGGGGCAGCTATGGGGGGGCTTTATACTGTATGTGGCAGCTATCGGTGGCAATATACTGTGGTGGCAGCTATAGGGGCATTATTAAAAATTGATAATTTTGTACGGCCCACGAATGATGTTATAAATATCCAAATTGCCCTTGGCAGAAAAAGGGTTCCCCACCCCTGGTGTAAATGAACCAGTGTCAGGCACAGGTTGTTTGTTTATGCTGAATTTCTACTATCCAATTAAACCTGCTATTACCTGTTGACGATGAGAAACCCAAACATTATTTGTAGAGTAAACAGCCTTCACACAGACACGTATCTGCTCTCATTGTCGGTTGGCCGGGATGCACTGTTGGTTTTGTAGAGTATCTTATTACTTTTATAGTTTTAGGCCTCATGCACATGGCCGTATTGGTTTAGCGGTCCGCAATACCATGGGTCCGTTGCGGTCCATCACACTGCAAAGAAAAAAACGTTGTTGTGAATCCATGTGTCACCCGGACTCACGGATCCACAACAATTCACCAGTATTGGTGAATCGGTAAATTCAGACCGTAAAATGACTTGTCCTGAGTTTTTGCGTTGTGGATTTGCGGCTCCCGCACTGATCCGCGCAAATCACGGTCATGTGCATGAGGCCATAGAAAAGAATGGGTCAGCAATTTATCTGCAAAAACGTGGATAAATTGGGGCCGCAAAAATGAAGTAATGTTCATGAGACATAAACCTGGGTTTTCAAGCTGCGGCTTTGGGCGTTTTATTGCAGCGATCTCCACAAAATTGCAGCATAACAAATCCTTCCTGCAGCATAACAAATAAGCCTTATCCTTCATGAAGTCAGCAGCAATCTGAATGCATTAGATACTTAATTTACATTCACATATTAAAAACCATCAGTGGTGATTTAACTGATTGCGTGAAGGCCGCATCCGGCCCCCATGTGGATCTAATCCAACCCCCGACATAGTCAATGAGTCAAACCAAGCAAGAGAGGAAATCAATGGGAAATATGTACAATACAAAGATGAGAAAGGAAGACCTAATAAAAACCTGGAGGACTAAACCGCAAAAGGCAAAGAAAAATAATCTGTATGTTTCTTGTAAACCGACAAGTAAAATACTATACAGGGAAGCATGCGAATACGACCCAGGACACTTAGGCCTTATTTACACGAACGTGTAGAACATCCATGTGACGGCTGTTGAAACAACGGCCGTCACACGGACCTTTGTAATTCAATGTGTCCGTTCACACAGACGTTGTTTCAACGGACTGTGTGAAGGGTCCGTGAGAAAATAGGACATGTCCTATTTTTTCACGCTTCACGCATCCCTCCATAGACTCTAATCTATGGGGGGTGCGTGACATCATGTCCCGCAGCGCAGAGCACGGATGCACCTCGGATGGAAAAAACTGCAGTTTTTCACGTCCGAGATGCGCAACGCTCGTGTGAATCCGGCCTTATATGGGTTTTTAAGTATGTAAAGCTTAGTAATTGTATAATAATGCAACTTTCTAATATACTTTGTGTTCCAATCTCATGTTCAAAATTTCTGCTTGCTGCCAGTGAATGAGAATTAGGTTGTTTAGCTCACAAATGATGGCATAAACTGGACATGACCAAAGCAAACCCTACGGAGCCGTTCAACCTCCATGTGCTGCCGTACAGGAGATATTCTATCAAGTGCTGTAGTTATGGAGATATTCTCAGATCCTGTTGTTGGCTTGTTGTGGGAACTGTGTTTTTCCTGTCATCTTACGACAATCTGAATGCGGTCTTAGGACCTCCTGCACACAGCCTATATGGCATCACCTGGAGTCACAAAGGCTCAGTACGGCTTCTGAAAAAATGTTTGGATGCCTCCTTAATAAGCTTGAAGCATAAGGAGGTACAATATATTCCCACATACTTCTATTACAGCTCTCGCAGCTTGTAGGATTGTGTGCATGAGCCCAATGTGCGGAAATAGAATTATTACCAACTTTACAGAAGTGAAAGCAAGGATTAAAGGGGTTTTCCGGGACATTTAAAAGGCTGGCTGAAGGCATGGAGGAGTTAACATTACAAAAGTAGTTATATCCCGCTAGTAAATCCCCCACCGCTCCAGCAGCGCTGCTTCCTCCCAGTTTACTTTTACAGGAAGGGATGGTGTCCCGTTCCACCCATGTGACCGGTGCAGGCAATCACTGGCTTCAGTGGTGCATCATCGCTGAGGCTAGTGATTGGTTGCGGTCATCACATGGATGGAACGGCGCATCATTACTTCCTGTAAGTGTAAACAGACCGGCAGAGACCATCGAATCGGCGGCCCGGATTTACCAGGTGAGTAATACTTATTTTGGCACATCCTCTGACGGCAGACTGTTTTAAATGTCCTGGACAACCCCTTTAAATATTTACTGTGGGCTTTCTTGGTTCTTGTAAAAAGCAAAATAACGTCCTTGTATTATCACATAGTCAGGCCCCATGCACACGACCGTAGAATTCAACCGTAATTACGGAACCATTAATTTCTATGGAACATGGACACCTTCCCGTATATTTACAGGAAGGCGTTGGGCCGTAGAAAGGCTCCACAAAAGATAAGACATGTCCTATTTTTTTTCTTTTTACAGATGCGGGTGGCTGTCCGCGGCCGCGCTCATAATGATTACAGGCACAGTTGTGTGCATGGGGCCTAAGTTTACATAGCTATCCCCAAACAGAATAAATATAAATTTGGCGAAGACAGCACACTAACTTAGTGACATAAGCAAAAGTTCCTGACATAAGCCTAATAGAGATGAATGGTATACATAGGACAAATATGAAATACACCAGCAAACGTATAAATATTGCAAAGAAGATCTGGTATAGTGATCACCATCACCCACAGGTCTTATCCTGAACAACATTTAGAAAAAAGGGAGACCCATGGCCTACAATTGACCTCTTCTCCTCCCATTCATTAAAGGGGCCGCCTCGTATACATGGTCATATAACAATCCTGCGTCACTATCACGTGACATTTTACAGTTGTTTTTAATAAGCATTGTCATCATTCTGAATAAACACTTGTAATTAGCCAAGAAGCCTTCAGGTCAATGCTATTGTTTTACACATAATGTGGTAGGAGAAATATTGTAGAGAGCAGCACATGCCACAGCGAGGATCGTGTATCACTAAAGGCATCCTCCATATTCCCAAACGTGTCATATCACAATTTTAACAAATGTGGTGCATACAAAAGGGTTTATATCTTCTGCACTGCCAAATATGACTGAGATTTGTCTTTAGGACTTGTTCAGACTTTGCAGCTTTACCACCACCTGACTGACATTTCTTTTTCCATCAGCGGTCATGCTACACTGACCTGAATTGGATTATAAAAAAAAAAAAAATCAGTACGGGACAGTAGTTCCACGGAGAGGCAGGGACTCCTAGCGTCGTACATAACTATGATGCTAGGAGCCCGGCTCCCTGCAGTGTGTTCGGTCCGGGACTAGCGGCCGAAATACGTTCCGTCCTTTACGGACCGAACATGCTCGTGTGAATCCAGCCTTACGCACTTTATGTGACAGATTTGTGCTGGGTTTTTCTCTCAAATTTTATCCTGTGCAGGGCAAAGAGTAAAATCTGTGGCATTATCCGCTGCAAAATCAACAAGGATTTACGGCCAAATCCTTGGCGACAAAATCCAGCCACATGTGAACTTAGCTTAACCGTCAATGTGTTATATATTACACAGAGTGGTGGACAAGACACTGCACAGTTTAGGAACCGCTTACACCATTAACTTTTATAGACAGCAATAGAAACAACCCAAAAAGTTGTGCCAGTAGGCAAATTGTGATCAATTCATCAAAACTACTGCAAGGGCGAAGTGGGAGAAGTGCCCAATCAGATCCCAGCTCTTATTTCACAGAGGCCCTTTGGAAGATGAAAGCAACAGCCTGATTGGGTGCTATGGACAACCGCTCCACTTCACCCTTACGCTTTTTTGATAAATCTCCCACAATGGCCCTAGAGTTGTTCATCCCTAAGGCCTTATCCACACGTGCGTGAGCAAAAAAACTCGAATTTTTCCGACTGCAAGCATTTATTGGCTTCAACTTTTTTTTCCTGCATTTCTATAGCAACTGATCCGTGAGAAACTGACAGCACACGGATGTCATCCGTTTGCGGCTGTTTTTATCACGCACCCATAGATTTTAATGGGAGAGCACGGTCCATTTTTGTGGACATGCTGCGAGTTTCTCGCAATAGACACAGCCTCCATGAAGAAAAACGGATATGTGAATAGCCCCATTGACTTGTATTGTTAAAACGGACAGCACGCAGATGAGAAATACGTCCGTGTGAAGAAGGCCAAAAAGTGAAGAAAAAAAATAGTAACAATAATTTAACGTTACCACAAAAATTATAATAAACAGTTTATTTTATACGTCAAAGGCCTTGACAGACCACTTCCATGTAAGCACATGATCTTTAGTATTCTTGAATATTTTGACTGATTTGAAAATATCAATATTCATACCTTACCTCTTATTACGTGACAAGACATGACGGCAGTACAAACACAAGATTAGTGGAGCTCAGCTGCATTACTATTTGTCCAGCATTCCTCTTGTGAGGAGTGGTGCAAGTAGTGTGGCCTGGTGCGAATACACAAAACAACGAGAGATAGGCCCAGGCTGAGTGTTTGTCGGCTTCCTGTCACTGGATACACACAAATCTCAAACAAGAAAAAAAAAAGTCACATGATGGCGGTGATTTATGCAAAGCTGGCTTTACCAACTAAGGCCTCATGAGCACCAACGTGTTTTTGCCTCCGCAATTCACCCACAAAAGTGTGGATGAATTGCGGACCCATTAATTTCTATGGGCCCATACACACAACCGTGGTTTACCGTTGCCTGCAAAAACTCAGGACAAGTCATTTTACGGTCCGCAACTGCGGTCCGGCACCATTGAAATGAATGCACATCTTTTGCGTGTATGGTCAGTGATTGACAGCCCGCAGATGACACTCCGCGGCCGACCGTGCCCGTAATCACGGGCCGTGCACACGACTACTTCAGGTTGCAGAATTTTGGTTGCGGAGTTGGCACTGAAATTCTAGAACAAAACAATATAATACTAGTAAATGGGGTTTCAACAAAACTTATCTGCTCACAGTGTAAATAATCTGCAATAGATTCTAGGCATGCTGCGTATTTTCAAAGCTACAGTATGTCCTATCTGTCGTGGAAACATCATGGATTTTAAATCATTACAATGAGTAAAATCTGAGGCTAAATCCACAAGGAAATCCGCATGTAAAACTTGCTGATTTCATTGCGGATTTTGAAGCTGGTTCTACAGCAGTCCATAAAGGTGCAGATAGTCGGTAGAAAATGGTCTAAATCGCGATGTAAAATCTATAGTTTGGGGCCAGCTTTAGATTTTGCCAAGTTTGAACTTTAGCACCAATTATTACGACCATTGAGAATAATAGCTATAGCTATATATATATATATATATACACATACACACACCTCAGGAGCAAACTCGAACATTAGAAGATCAGTCTTTACTATGCTCACAGTCAGCTTTGGCCAAACTTCTACTCGTCACCAAGGTTTCTTTTACCTGAACGGAGCTGGAGATCCTCTACTAGGCCGCAGCTAAAACCTGAGTTAGCCATGACAATGAAGATGAGCTGTCATGAGCCACTTGAGAGTCAGCAAAGGAAATACTTAAAAGTTTAAATTGATAGCATTCCGCTTTCTGATCTGCTGTGGTCCAACCACATTGACCCCCGTGACAGCTAGAACAAAGTGGCAGCAGCGCTGGGAAAGCAATGTGCCACTTCATCTCCTAACTCCACTCAGCTTTGCCAGAAAAACCATTTATAATGGATCAACCGAAAGGCTCCTGGAAAAAGTGGAGACAAAAGTAGCACCGAGCTTTCCTATCAATGTTGACACTTTTTTTTTCTAGTGATCATCAGGGGTCACAGCAGTCAGATCCCTGGTGATTGGACATTGAAAGAATATCCGAGCCACATGCCACCAATATCTATCCTGAGACAGCCCCTTGAATTGTCAATGGCAGCCCACAAAAATAACCTAGCACCGTCACTCGCCCCCCAAAAGGTTGCATAGAAATTATTACGACTACCACTACTGGTGACCACACAATCAGGATCTGCAGGCTAAATGCACAGCAGCAGGTCTCAAGATATTTTAAACTTTACCCTATTAAACAACATTAAAAAGGTAAAACACAAAAACAGAAAACCAACTAAACTAAATTAGAGAATAAGCAAAAAAAACTGACCCAAAACTAGTGTTTGGCAGTGATTACGGCTGTGCTTCGGTACGAGGCAGTAACCAATAGGCAACTGACGCAGGGTTGCATGGAGGACCTCATTTATATATTAAAAAAAAAAAAAAAGTAGAGGAAATACCCATAGCAACCAATCAGATTTCAGCCATCATTCTCTAACTTTTATACTGGAGAAGTGACAGCTGGACGCCGATTGGTTGCTATGGGCAACGGCTAAACTTTTTATCTGCACCCATGACATGTAAGCTGTCACTTTCTTGAGATCTCACAGTCTGAGATGACCATTGAGCAACAGTCGCACTCCACATAAATCAACGGAAAGTGACAATCGCACAACATTTCCACTGACCTCTAAATGGCAAACTGGAATTGAATGAAAGCTGCAAAGTCGTCAATAGCTCCAGCCTTATATTCCCAGCACACCAGCCAGTAGACATAACTTATAAGAAGTCTGTGACAAGTCACTGGAACAAAAATCCTGACACCTAAACCCGGTGTAAACATGAACCTCTGATGCCAAACCGAAAGGTGAAACGTGAAACTCTTGACAGGTAACACAATAGCTCATAAATAAATCACAATAAGATTTCTCCAACTCTCTTTTTTTTCACCGTGCAGGAGCTGGTGACCCGATCTGCAGGTCAAGACATAAGACACATGCGGGAACACAGGGGGCACATAACAGCTGTATCAGTATGGTGGTCACAGATCGCCATGACTACAGATACGTGGACGGTGCCACCTGAGCTGTCATACATGTGAACCATGTTTATCAAAAATTTCAATTCAAAGTTAGGGAACCAATCAGCTCACAGCTGTCATTTTTTTCAGGGGCCTCTGACAGACGAGAGTTGGAATCGGATTGGTCGCTATAACTATGAGAGAAATCTCATTCAGGGATTGTGCCACGCTCACCGTCACAAACAAAATAGATAGTGGCATGAGGTGTAGTAAACATGGCACTCGCCATAGCAACAGTTATCAGCAGCAACGTTGTTAGACATATACGCCAAACTTCTATAGGACTAAGATCGGGGATAAAGCCATACTACATTACACCACAGCGCAAGTTCTTGTCCGTTTACGGTTAAACAGAATATCAACCAGCGAATAGGAAGCCATTTTGAGTCAGGATTGGTTGTTATGCCACCAGCCTCTATCAGTATCAGCGCATATTATGGGTCAGTTTTTCAGTGCATTACGTTACTGAATGGTACATTTTAGCGAGAAGTTAAAACGTAAAAGTACATCGGATCGGATTACCACTGGTTGGACGCGATTGTTTAGTCATCACAGATGCGCAAATTTTCCATATGAGATGTGGCCACCTTATGGTTGTGTTTATGACCATTTTTATAGATAAAGTTGTTTGTAGGGTACACCCCAGGCCTGCATGCCAGGAGGACAATAGGGAATAGTGAGCAATTAAACACACACAAGCAGCCACCCCCTGCCAGACATAAGCTGCTGCTGCTGTTGTAATACCAGCACAGGCCTCTAGGTGTCTGCATGGGAGGGGGTGGAGGGGTTATCCCTCCCTCACCGGGAAGGGGGGTCGGACACTTACCTTCCCAGATGCACTACACCATCAATGAAGGTTTGTGTGGACCCCGCAGAGAAGAGAGAAGGCGGAGGAGGAGGGCGGCCTGACTCGCCTCTGCCAGGACAGCGTACAGTGCTGCCGGGTTGTGTGGAAAGAGGTTCCCCTTGGAGTTTAGTATCCTTGAGGCCTACAGCGGTATCACAGTGAACATAGCCACCAGGGTAGTGAAGCTGTGATGGATGGAGAGGGCCGGCTTCTCCCGGTGCCTGGGACTGACTCAGTGTGTGTGACTCTCTACCAACTGACTCCTCCTCTCCCACCAACCGCCTCAAACCCCGCCCACTCTTAGCAAAGCACCGCCTCATTGGATGATGCAGCGCGCCCGACCCCGCCTATCCTAACGTCGAGTCTGACTACCCAATAACATAGCCAAATAAAGTGATAGAGGAAAAAAAAAAAAAAAAATGAAAGTCAAAGCAAGGGAGAGAAACCAAATGAGTTAGACATCCGGGCCTTTTGTGACGTCACTGCGCAGTGCCTGCCGGGAATTGTAGTTCCAAACTTGCATACAATGCAAGCTGTGTCTGGGAAAGGTTTTGTTATCTCGCATTTCATGTTGTATGACGAATGCTTTAATGTTTATTTTACCTGATTATTCCTCTCAGAAATGGAGAAATTTAGAATGGTTTATTTGTTTTTAACAGCAAAGTGTTAATAAAGTTTGTGTTTGGAAAATGTGATATCGTAAAAATATACCACATAGCTGTATTCTGTGTTCTGTGCACCCTTGTGAGCAGCACTAGGTCGGGGTAGGTTTTCAGCCTCTAGATGTAAACAAGTATATTCCCATTCTCCAACAGCAGAGTTCTTTTAAAAATGGTGAGAAATTAAAACAAAAGTATAAAGTAAGAAAACATTTAATCATACAATAAACTTATTTTAACAAAACCAACTTGCGCATCCATGTACAGTACACTATATGGCCAAAAGTATGTGGACAGTTGTAATTATTGAGGTCAGGAGTTTGAGCTACCCCCATTGCAAACAGGTGTATAAAATCAAGCACACAGCCATGCAATCTCCATAGACAAACATTGCTAGTAGTATGTGTCATACTGAAGAGCTCAGTGACATAGGAGGCCACCATTACCGAAAGTCAGTTGTGAAATTTCTAATTTGCTAGACGTGTCCTGGTCACCTGTAAGTGCTATTATTGTGAAGTGAAAGCATTTAGGAGTGACAATAACTCAGCCACGAGGCGGTAGGCCACGCAAACTCTAAAAGGATTTCCATGGCTGAGCAGTTGCATCTCAGGGTATGTTCACACGACAGCGTGCGTAACGGCTGAAATTACGGGGATGTTTCCGCCTGAAAACATCCCTGTAATTTCAGCCGTAACGGCATGTGCAGGCGCTTGAACGCCGCGTCCATTACGGACGTAATTGGCGCTGCTATTCATTGGAGTCAATGAATAACGGCTCCAATTACGCCCAAAGAAGTGACAGGTCACTTCTTTGACACGGGCGTCTATTTACGCGCCGTCATTTGACAGCAGCGCGTAAATATACGCCTCGTGTGAACAGACAAACGTCTGCCCATTGCTTTCAATGGGCAGATGTTTGTCAACGCTATCGAGGCGCTATTTTTGGACGCAATTCGGGGCAAAAACGCCCGAATTACGTCCGTAATTAGTGCGTGTGAACATACCCTAAGCCTCGGCTCCTTATTTCCATTGACGGGAAATCTTAATGCTTCAACATACCCGGACATTTTGGACATTTGTATGCTTCCAAATTTGTGGGAACAGTTTGGGGTTCGGCCCCTTTTTTTCCCAGCATGACTGTGCCCCAGTGTACAAAGCAAGGTCATAAAGGCATGGTTGGGTGAGTTTGGGGGGGAAGAACTTGACTGGCTGCACAGAGCCCTGACCTCAACCCCATTAAACATAGGGATAATTTAGAACGCCGAACGCGAGCCAGACCTTCTAGTCCAATATCCGTTTCTGACCTCACAAATGCTCTTGTGGCTAAATGGGCAAAAATTCCCACAGACACACTCCAGAATCTTGTGGAAAGCCTTCCCAGAAGTGTGAAGGAGGCCACACAAGGGGTCCCAACTTCTGGCTATATAAGCTGATATTATGCAAAGAATGTTTTTACAAGACAATTATAAACTAAATTACTCAGGCCCCATGCACACGACCGTACCCGTAATCACGGCCCGCGATTGCGGGCACGGCCGGCCGCCGACTGACAGCCGCATTTTCGGGCCGTGCTCCCCTACAAAGTAGGGGAGCACGGCCCGCAAAATGCAAAAGAACGGGCATGTTCCATAATTCCCGGAACATTTCCACGGCACGGACACCCTTCCGTAGCGCTACGGAAAGGTGTCCGCGTTCAATGAAAGTGAATGGGTCCGTTTTTGCGGACCACAATTGCGTAATTGAGCCGTTTTTTCAGACGTAATTCGAGGCGTAAAACGCCTCCATTACGTCTGAAAAGAGGTCGTGTGAACCCAGCCTCACAGTAAGGGTATGTGCACACACACTAATTACGTCCGTAATTGACGGATGTATTTCGGCCGCAAGTACCGGACCGAACACAGTGCAGGGAGCCGGGCTCCTAGCATCATAGTTATGTACGATGCTAGGAGTCCCTGCCTCTCCGTGGAACTACTGTCCCGTACTGAAAACATGATTACAGTACGGGACAGTTGTCCTGCAGAGAGGCAGGGATTCCTAGCATCGTACATAAGAATGATGCTAGGAGCCCGGCTCCCTGCACTGAGTTCGGTCCGGAACTTGCGGCCGAAATACGTCCGTATATTACGGACGTAATTAGTGTGTGTGCACATACCCTAAACACCCAGAATGTTTGGGCTCATCAGGAGATTGTGAAGAAATACTAATAAAGTTATGGAAAATTCAACAAAAATAAATTGACCCAGATTTATACTTTAATGGGGAGTTTCCGCCATTTTCTGTAGTGGGGCTTGCTCAGCTTTTCCTACCACCAGGCCGGGCAGTATACAGCAGTGTACTACATATATATAACCAACTCTGTGGTTTTAAATAATATTTTTCTGTAATAAGGGTATGTTCACACAACCTATTTTCAGACGTAATTCAGGCGTTTTACGCCTAGAATTACGCCTGAAAAGACGGCTCCATTACGTCTGCAAACATCTGCCCATTGCTTGCAATGGGTTTTACGATGTTCTGTTCAGATTGAGGACAGTGCAAACTTTAAAAAAATGAAATAACATTTTCTTACAGACGCTTCCGACGGCAGAAAAAAAAACACCTGTTTTTTATGGACTGTTGGTAAATTTGTGGAAGGTTGGTCTGCTTATTTTCAATAAACAGTATTTGCCATGGGTAGTGTCTGTAATTGCAGCTCAGACCCATGCAAGTGAATAACGAGGAGCTGCAATACCAGACACAGCCCATGGACATTTCTGGGAAAAAAGAAGGCCCATTTTTCTTATGTCATACAACCCTTTACAATTGCTTAGTGCTTTTAGGCTCTGTTCACATTTGCGTTCGAAGCCCCTACTGTAAATTCCGTCAGACTTGATCATGGTAAAAATAGAGCTGCATGCAAAACAATAACGGACACCACGATGGATCCTAATATAAGTTAATAGGTTCTGTTGGCGCTTGTTTTATCGGTGCAGTAGAAGACGCAGACAACTGGGGGCCTCTGCGCATAAACAGCGTGTGGGCCATCTTCTATGCAGATGGATAGTTATAAAATCCCTTGTAGGCTAGGAAAATAAAGGTGTTAATGGAAACATCCCTTGTGATCTGCGGCTCTGAAGGGGTTTATCGTTACATCCCTTGTGGTCTAAAGCAGTGTAGGGGTTTATGATAACATCCCTAGTGGGCTAGGGCAGGAAAGGAACGATGCAGTGTCTGTAATCTATGAGAGACTTGTGGAGACTGAGCAGGGAATGGGGGTAAGGAAAGCAGCATACTTGTTTTAAAATCACCCATAGCCAAAGTGGGCCCCCTGTCACCTCTGGGCCCCTGAACAGGCTGCACAGGCTATATGTCCGCCACTGTATTGGTGGTACACAGATGTGAACAGAGCCTATTTCTTGCTAATTAAAAATACATGTTATGTTGCGTATCATGTGTAACCCGTGCAGCTTCACAGGGGCCCAGTAGGTAAGGGGGCCCAGTCACCTTAACCCCTTAGTGACCACTAATACGCCTTTTTACGTCGGTCACTAATGGGCTTTAGGCTAGGCTGACGCCTTTTCACGTCAGCCTAGTCTAAGTCCTGCACGGATCTCCCGTGCAGGCAGGAGCCGGGGCTCTGCTGTCTGATGACAGCTGAGCTCCTGCTCCAACGCCCGCGATCGAAGTTTACTTCGATCGCGGCCGTTTAACCCGTTAAATGCCGCCAATAGCGACTGCGGCATTTAACTTTGTTTACAAAGGGAGTGAGCTCCCTCTGTCACCCATCGGCGGCCCGCGAATGCAATCGCGGGTCTTCGATGGGGTGTCATGGCAGCCTGGGGCTTGATAAAAGCCTCCAGGTCTGCCCTGGACATATGCCTGTTAGGACGCGCCGGAGGCACGTCCTAACAGATTGCCTGTCAGATTTACACTGACAGGCAATAATGCTCTGGTATACGAAGTATACCAGAGCATTATAGCAGCGATCGGAATATCGCACAGTAAAGTCCCCTAGTGGGACTAATAAAATAAGTCATCAAAGTGAAATAAAGATTATTAATAAAAAGTACAGTAAAAAAATAAATAAAACCATTTTTTTCCATAAAAAGTGGTTTTATTTACTTATTTGTAAAAAAAAAAAAAGTACACATATGTGGTATCGCCGCGACCGTAATGACTCCATTAATAAAGTTAATATGTAATTTAAACCGCAAAGTGAACACCGTAAAAAAAAAACGCAAAAAACCATGGCGAAATTGCAATTTTTTTCCATTGCCCCCCCAAAAAAGTGATAATAAAAATGAATCAATAAGTCCCATGCACCCAAAAACAGTACCATTCAAAACTACGTCTTGTCCCGCAGAAAACAAGCCCAAAAAATCACTACATTGATGGAAAAATAAAAAAATTACAGCTCTTGGAAAGCGACGATGCAAAAACAAGTCATTTTAGTTCAAAAGTGTTTTTATTGTGCAAAAGTCGTAAAACATAAAAAAAACCTCTACATATGTGGTATCGCCGTAATCGTACCGACCCATAGAATAAAGGTAACATGTTATTTACGTCGCACAGTGAACGGCGTCAATTTAAAAACGCATAGCACAATGGCGGAATTTCAGGTTTTTTTTATAATCCCCCCCAAAAAGGTTAATAAAAGTTAATATAAAAATTATATGTACCCAAAAATGGTGCTATTAAAAAGCACAACTAATCCCGCAAAAAACAAGTCCTCATACAGCTATGTAGACGAAAAAATAAAAAGGTTATAGCTCTTTGAATGCGACTATAGAAAAACGAATAAATTAGCTTGGTCATTAGGGCCTAAAATGGGCTGGTCACTAAGGGGTTAAAGCAGCATTCTTCTGTCTAATGCATTGCAGGTAAATGCCTGAGGTAATATATTTTATGGTTAACAATTACTGATGGATGATTAGGGCGACATAAGGTGGGTGATTATAATGAGATATTGGAGAGCAAGGGGCCCATATACTGTTTTTGCATCGGGGCCCCCAGCTGTCTGTGTGCGTATACTAAATATGTTGAAGGCTACAGCTGTTCTTTGATGTATAAAGTACTTTACCCTCCGTTTTTTCCTGTAAATTGACGACTAGTCTTTTTCTAGTAAGCTCAGATGTTTTTTCTGCAGACGTCTCATGCCTTTAGTTTTTGGGGCAGGAAGTAAATGTCTGACAGCAACTAATGTCAGCCATATAAGCTCTTATAGGGCTAATTTTACTGTCATCACAATTTAATAATAGCATCACAAAAAAATGCATAATGGAAATCTGTTTGGCACTGTGCCTCTTCACAAAGAAGAGAATTCCCCCATAAGTGTTTACCCGACCCCTTGATAAAAGCACAAATCTAGATTTTTCAGGAGTGCAAAGCCAAGGAATAGTTTTTTCCAATTTATCCTAGCTTCGTGTATGTGTTTGTTTGTTTGTTTGTTTTTTTATCTGTCTTGGCTTGAATTTCTTTAGCACTACTTGTAGTAAATATCACTCTGCAATGTATTATTAGTAAGATGAGGTGTGAGATGTTGACGGCTAAAATAGTACCCTCTTATTATACAACAATGTTTATCAAAATCCCTCCCTTGGCAAGTGGGAATGTTTTCGACTGAGTGTTCATGTTTATTTCAATGAGGAGAGGGGAAAAGTCATTGCCAGATCACTCTATGTCTCGTGGGCTCCTTCTTTCCCCGACATCTAGTCCCGGTACATATTAGATCCTCTGATGCAAGCATCACCGCTCAGTCCAGTGATTGGCTGCAGCGGTCACATGGCTCTACGGCATGTCGTTGCTGCAGCAAAGTAAACAAAGACCGCCAAAGTATCGGTAATGGAGCGGCAGAGGATTTAACAGGTGAGTATTGTTTTTTTTAATTTATCTAATTTCCTACTGTCAGGCAAAGTTTTTGAAATCCTGCAAAACCCCTTTAAATGGATCAGTTGGAGCGCTCGTAAAGCTGCTATATATTAGCTAATCCACAGTCGCACAGCCCCCTTTATCCCCTCTCTGCACTTATCTGTATGATCGCTATCAGCTTTCTGTCAGAGACAGGAGACATGCTGGAGCCTTTCACTACCCCTTCACTACCCTAGACCACCAGGAATGTTGGTATTAGCCTCTTAATTTCCCTAGATGATTAGGGATGTTGGTATTAAAGAGGATCTGTCACTAGTTTGGTAATGCCCTATCTCCTAGCTAATCTAATAGGCGCTGTCACACTGATAATACTGGTGAAAATTGTGTCCCAAAACATTTATTACTTTAAAAGTTATTTTTTCTAAGTATGCAAATGAGCCTATACTAGCCAAGTGGGAGGTAACACCAGCGATTCTCCTGAGGTGGAGCCGCCTCACAGCCTCTGACACTGTCCTATCAGCATCAAGCTGCTTCACACATTGTGAGAGACTCTGGCTGGAGGGAAGGGGGATCACTTGTGGCATATGAAAGAGGCGATTCTAATCTTTCAAATGACACCAGGATCGCAGTTCTAGCTGTGACACAACCGGAGATATCGCCAGTTGAATACACAGTCGGTAATGGAAGCTGTATACTACATGATCAGGCTGTGTTGCTGGGCAGGGAAGGGAGAGACGCTGTAAGCTAATTGGACAGCGTCATACAGAAAACATTACACCACCCAGAGTGAAAAGAAAGAGTCACCTCCTATTTGGCTGTTAGAGTCACATTAGCATATTTAGAAAAATGCTCATAACTTTGCAAATAAATCATGTTTTTGAAATAAAATCACACTGTAGTTATCAGCATCATAGCGCCTATTAGATTAGTTAGGAGATAGGGAATTAATAAACTAGTGAAAGATCCTCTTTAACCAGGGTTGGGATCCGGCCCGTCTCCCCGGTTCGCCAGAACCGGTTGTTAAAATTGGGGGTGAAGCGGGAAGCAGGAAAGCGGGAACCCGTCCCCTGCATTCAATTGTATTTGCGTCCTTAGGACAAGAATACAATTGAGTTGACAAGCACTGCCCTGGCGAGGCACATGATGCCTCGCCATTCGGCGTTTTAGTGATGATGCAGTTGGTGCAATGATGTCATCGCGCCACTGCGTCGTTCCGCTGGAGGACTGGCGTCGCTGGAGGATGGCTCGGCAACGGGACTTGTAAGCATATGTTTTTTCCTTTTACTGTGGGCAATGTTGGGGGCCTTAACTATAGGGGACGATAACTACAGGGGAGGACTATATAGGGGGCACTAACTACAAGGGAGGACTATATAGGGGCACTAACAACAGGGGATGTCTATATAGGGGCACTAACTACAGGAAAGGACTATATAGGGGCACTAACTACAGGGGAGGACTAAATAGGGGGCACTAACTACAGGGGAGGACTATGTAGGGGGACTAACTACAGGGGAGGACTATATAAGGGGACTAACTACAGGGGAGGACTATATAGGCGGGCACTAACTACAGGGGAGGACTGTATATGGGGCACTAACTACAGGGGAGGACTGTATATGGGGCACTAACTACAGGGGAGGACTGTATAGGGGGCACTAACAACAGGGGAGGACTATATAGGGGCCCCTATCTATAGGGAACGCCTCAAGGGCCCCTTTCTACAGGGTACACCTCAGGGGGAACTATCTACAGGGAACGCCTCAGGGGGCACTATCTACAGAGAATGCCACAGGGGGGCACTATCTGCAGTGGACGCCACAGGGGGCACTATCTATAGGGAACAATAATAATGCCACAGGGGGCCCTATCTACAGGGAACGCTACTATCTACAGAGGGCACTACGGGGAGCACTATCTACAGAGGGCACTACGGGGAGCACTATCTACAGAGGGCACTACGGGGAGCACTATCTACAGAGGGCTCTATGAGAGGCAATATCTACAGGGGGCTCTATGGGGAGCACTATCTACAGAGAATACTACGGGGTGCACTATCTACAGGGGGCTCAATGAGAGGCACTATAGGGGGTTTTACACTGGGCGACTATCGTGCAGACCAGCGTTCATAGAACGTTGCCGATAATTTACACTGTGTAAACAGGGCAATGATCAGCAGATAAACAAGCAAACGCTCGATCATCTGCTGGTCATATCGTTTTAAAAAAGTAAAATATTATAGTTGTCGGTAGCACATCTCCCTGTGTAAACAGGGAGACGCGCTGCCGACATGATAATAATGTATGGGGACGAGCGATCGGAGTAACGACCGCTCGTCCCCATCCATTGCTCCGTGTGACAAGAGCAAAAAAGCGCCGATGAACGATGTATCGTTCGAATATTGGCAGGTGTAAAAGGCCCTTATCTACAGGGGGCTCTATGAGGGGCACCATCTACAAGGGGCACTATGTGTGGTGCATTACTTTACAGTGTTTGACACAATTTTATTCATGGACACAGTGTATGGTACTATTATATTCAGGATATACGCGCGTGCTTTTCACGCGTGTCGTACGCACCTATATTACTCTATGGGGCAATGAAGACAATGCGTGAATTTTGCGCAGCGCGAGTGCGTTGCGTAAAACTCACGACATGTTCTATAATCGTGCGTTTTTCGCGCATCACGCACCCATTGAAGTCAATGGGTGCGTGAAAACCACGCATGCCGCACGGAAGCACTTCCGTGCGAACTGCGTGATTCGCGCAAGAGCTGTCAAACTGAATGTAAACAGAAAAGCACCATGTGCTTTTCTGTTTACAAACATCCAAACGGAGTGTCAGAATTTAGAGATGAGCGAACCGAACTTCACCGGGTTCGGCCGAACTCGTTTTGACCGAACCCGGCAAAAAAATTTCCGGTACGCGACGTCAGGAGACAGTCACTGTCCAGGGTGCTGAAAGAGTTAAACTGGTTCAGCACCCTGGACAGTGACTTCCGATCACAATATACATGAACGTGTAAAAAAAAAAAAGAAGTTCTGACTTACCGATAACTCCAGGCTTCTTCCTCCAGTCTGACCTCCCGGGATGACAATTCAGTCCAAGTGACAGCTGCAGCCAATCACAGGCCAAGCACAGGCTGCAGCCAATCACAGGCCAAGCACAGGCTGCAGCCAATCACAGGCTGCAGCGGTCACATGGACTGCCGCATCATCCAGGGAGGTGAGGCCGGATGTCAAGAGAGGGACGCATCACCAAGGCAACGGCCGTGAGACCAGACTGGAGGAAGCAGGAAATTCTTGGTAAGTATGAACGTCTTTTTTTTATTCACAGGTTGCTGTATATTGTGATCGGAATTCACTGTCGAGGGTGCTGAAAGAGTTACTGCCGATCAGTTAACTCTTTCAGCACCCTGGACAGTGACTGACGTCGACTAGCCTCATCTCTATGATGGTGGCTGCGCGAAAATCATGCAGCCGCGCATCATACACTGATGACACACGGAGCTGTCAAGTGCCTTTTGCGCACGCAAAACGCTGCGTTTTTTTGCGTGTGCAAAACGCACACGCTCGTGTAAATGAGGCCCTATATTCAGAGGCACAGTGTATGACACTATTATATTTAGGAGAATTTTATCTTCGTTTATAGCTGTGGAAATGTTGGAAAAGTGAGGAGCTGAAGACATGTTCTTGTTCTGGTGTTGTATTTATGTACTGAGCTTGGTTCTGGTGCACTATATATGTACCGAGCTTGGTTCTGGTGCACTATATATGTACTTAGCTTGGTTCTGGTGTTGTATATATGTACTGAGGTTGGTTCTGGGGCTGTATATATGTACTGAGCTTTGTTCTGGTGTTGTATTTATGTACTGAGCTTAGTTCTGATGCTGTATATATGGGCTGAGCTTGGTTCTGGTGCTGTATATATTGCTGAGCTTGGTTCTGGTGCTGTATATATTGCTGAGCTTGGTTCTGGTGCTGTATATATGTGCGGAGCTTGGTTCGGGTGCTGTATATATGTGCTGATCTTTGTTCTGGTGATGTATATATGTGTGAGTTTGGTTCTGGTGCAGTATTTATGTACTGAGCTTGGTCCTGGCATCATATCTGTGCATTAGCCGGGAGAGTTGTCGCGGTTACTGTGCACGTCGCACTGTCCTCCACCCTTCTCACAGTCCACAGCCTACCTAAATGGGCTGAGCACACTTAGGATATTGAATGTGCGCATATATGTCTATACGTAATGGGTGAGTTTAATATAATGTCTTGGTAGGTATGTATTCTTATGTAATTATATACATAGTGTGGAAATCCACACTAAAACATTCTGGACAGGGAGTTTTGATTGGCGCTTGTTTTCTCCAGTCCCAAGGAGCAATGATCGGTAATGTGTGGAGACGAATGATCACTACTACGATCGTTCGTCCCCATGCATTTACACAGGAAGATGTTCTGCCGATTAGCTACCATATTATTGGCCACATAAAAGATGGTTGCCCTGTTTACACAGGGCAATGATCAGGAACGAGTGTTCGTATAAATGCTTGTTTACCCGATCATTGGCCCGTGTAAAATGGCCGTTACTGCCCGCACACTTGCTACAAAGGCTTAGAGGTCTCTATTGGTCCTTTTAAGCCAGCCCACTTTGGCTGGTACAGCGAGCACCGATCAACGAGACAGCTCGTTGATCGGCGCTCGATTTGGTCCACTCACAAGGGGAGCGAGCGCTCGTGACTACCGATCGCTCGTCTTATATATTTCTATCATGTCGGCTGAACATCTCCCTGTTTACACAGAGAGATGTGCTGCCGACAACGATAACATTTTTTCGACATTTAAAACTATACAATCATCCAATGATCGAGCATTTGCTCTTTCATTGGCTGATCGTTTGCCCGATAATTGGCTGGTGTCATAGGGCCCTAAGAGTAGGGGTTACTTATCTATACTTTGTAATTCCTAGTCTAGCCATTACATATCTCACAAATTCTCAATGTTGTTCTGTGTCTCAAATCAGCTATAACTTAATGTTTATTTCTACTATACATTTGTCCTTTGTACCTAATATAAGGTCCCTTATATCCACGGGGAGGGGCAATAAGAGTACGAACCTGAATTTATAGATTTCAGATATATAGCAGAATAGTGTGACGTTTTCCAAAATCTTCCTTCTTCAGAATAAAATATAAACATATATAAAGCACACCATGTATTGCCCTTGACTTCCTTCATTGCTGTAATCTTGGTGTTTCTCTTGGCTGTCTCCACTTGTTTGAGAAAGTTATTAGGTGTTTTATAGATGGCCAGGCATTTGATTGGAGATTACATTGGCTGTTTTAAGACTGACTGGCTGGTTAATAAAGATGGGACAAGTGGGAATAGGAAAGCCATTTGGCTGCATCTCCTGCAGAGAGGCCAGTAATGAGGTAGAGAATACAGAGGGAAATCTGACTGCGAAATAAAAGCACGAGCTGAGTGTAAAACTATAGTGTGCATCAAAGTGATACGGATGGATAATAAGATGAGTTCTCTGCCAAGGGACGAGAAGGTATTTACAATGAAAAACAGCACATTTTAATAGTGTCCTTGTTACGGAATGCATTACTGACTATGGTTACTGAATAGGAAGCGATTGTCGAGGTCAAATCACATAATGCTAAGACTTCCTACACAATAGACTGCGGTAATATAAATCTACATCAATCAGTCATAACATTAAAGGGGGTTTACTGAGATCGACATCCGATCGAGCCTCTGTGGGATCTGCTAGGAAAACAAGGGGACCCTACCTCTCAAGTTACAAAACTTAAGGGGGTTGTCCATGATCGGACAACTGATGACCTATCCAGCTATGTAGTCTGATCTTGCAGTTATACTTACTCTCAACTGTGCCCTCTACTTGTTAGAATACATTCGGTAGGTTATCAATAAATTGGGGACAGATGAAAGGGAATATGACTGCTGAATCAGACTACACATGGTTTGTGTGTAGTCTTTAACCATGGTGACATATAGGTCTGCATAGTTGAGGAAAACACAAAACTGTAGGAGATTTGTAATCAAGACTATTTGCGAATACACACACACACACACACACACACACACACACACACACACAGACACACACACACAGACACACACTTTATCGTGTTTTAAACTACACAAAAAAAATACTTTTGCGTTTTTTTTAGTGGCATTTTTTCCATTTAGTGTGATTTTGTACATGCTGTTTTTGTGCCGTTTTTTTAAGTCCTGTAAAAAAGCCTGTGGGAAAAACTTCTGAAAAAATGCCATACCAAGAGCATGCTGCGTATGGAAAAAAAAGCCACTCACCACAAAAATTGACAAAAACAATACCACAAACTAAAACGCAGTTTTGTGTAATGTATTTGATATGTGAGACTTCCATGTCTGGCTGTACTAAAAAAAAAAAAACCGCCATTAAAAACCATGAAAAACGCACAAAAACCCAGCAAAATGCTTAGTAAGCAGAACTGCACAACTTTACCATGCCCAGGGAAGTAACTCTAGGGGTGCAGAGGTAGGAGTCGCACCTGGGCCCTGGAGCCTGAGGGGGCCCAAAAGCCCCTCAGCCGCATTAGAAGACACCAGTCTTATAAATGATATATGGGAGGTGGGGGGACCTGTTTATAGATTTTGTATTGGGGCCCAGGAGCTTCAAGTTGTGCCACTGAACCTGCCATTTACATTGGATCTAAATGGAACATAGGATTTTAATTTGGGTATTTATCATCCATGCAGAAGGTCATCACTTAGATGTTGGCACAGGGGACATTGTCAGTTTAGCGCAGTAATTTTTTTTTTTATAAAACTTGTCCTTGGAAGGGATTTTTACAAAGTGTAAGCTACAGAGTATGCCCGACTTATTTCTTTGATACAACTATACTAGCCACAATAATTTGTATCTGGTATCACTGTATAAACATACTGTACTGCTTCAGCTTAGGCTAGTATCAGTATTAGTCAGACGGTTTTCTGGTTTGCCCTTTGATGTGACTGATGCTTTGATAGAATTGCTAAATGACATTTTTCAGCAGGAGATGTATCCCCGAGACATTAATGATTCAGATGACATTTCAGTTTAAAGTGCATTGACGCCTTACTACATACATAAAAAAACACTTTGTTCAGCAGACACCTGAATAGGAAAACACAATTCCTAAATAAATAGCTGATAAAATATAAATATGAGCCATTTGAAGAAATAGCAGCTTGGTAAGATATACCAAGTGTGAAGTGACAGATCTGATCAAATATGAATTCCCATTTTCTGCCTTTAGTGTGACATATACGGCAGCCCATGACGCATATATTACCCTTCATTCATTCTGTTATCCAAGGAGTCCCCGTATATTGCAGTTACAAACATAGAACTGTAGACTAATGATAAATGCGTCTTATTAAAAATAAAAAAGTAAAAACAACCTTATTATTTTAAGGGGTTTTCCAGAACTACAGTATTGATGGCCTAATATCAGATCTGTGGGGGTCCGACTCCATGCAGCTCCGATGATCAGCTGACTGAGGGAACCATGGCGCAGTGACTGGGACTGAGCTGCAATACCAGGCACAGCCACTACAAAAAGTATGTCGCTGTGCCTGATAAACTAAAAGAGGACACGGCCCCTTCAGTCAGCTGATCGGCAGGGGTGTTGGGAATCAGATCCCCACTGATCTAATATTGTAGCCCTTAAAAAAACACCTTGAACTATTTATTTGTCCTTGTATTGTGTCAATGCATTGTCAGAATGAAGAATACACTGAACAATTTACTGTGAGAACGGTGAATTTACTGTGAGAACTGTGAATTTATGGAATAGTCTGCAGCAGGAGCTGTCACAGCAGGGACAGTAGACGGCTTTAAAAAAGGCTTAGATAATTTCCTAGAACAAAAAAATATTAGCTCCTATGTGTAGATATTTTTTACTTCTCCTTTCCCATCCCTTGGTTGAACTTGATGGACATGTGTCTTTTTTCAACCGTACAAACTATGTAACTATGTAACTGTGTAACTGAACATAATTAGACTACGTTTCTCTGCGAAGTGATTTGAAATTCGCAGAAGAATCATCATGTGTTTCATATTGTAGCCTTTTGTGTGAAGTTTGCAACAAATTCAGAAAAAAAATTAACCTGCAAAATAAACCTGCAACATGTTTTCAAATCTGCATGGACTTTTTCCACTGCATGTATATGGGGTATCTATTTGAGTTGATGATTATTTTCGGTGCGGGTTCAGCAACCCAAAAATCCGCTATTAATCCATAGCTAATTGGCTGCGTGTGAACATAGCGTTTATGTATATATTGCTTATTCTCTGTTTTATAGAAAATTCGGGAAAAAAAGCCAGGCTCCTAGCATCATAGTTATGTACGATGCTAGGAGTCCCTGCCTCGCTGCCGGACAACTGTCCCATACTGTAACCATGTTTTCAGTACGGCACAGTTGTCTGTCAGCGAGGCAGGGACTCCTAGCATCGTACATAAGTATGATGCTAGGAGCCCGGCTCCCTGCACTGTGTTCGGTCCGGGACTTGCGGCCGAAATATGTCTGTCAATTACGGACGTAATGACCTCGTGTGAATCCAGCCTTAAGGCTACATGCACACGTTGCGTATTTTGCAACGGAAAATACGCACCAAAACCGCAGCAAAACACAGGGAATTCGCAGGTAAAAACCGCACCAGATCGCCTTTTTTTTTTATGCATTTTTTTGGGTGTGGTTTTTACATTTTGATGCGTAAATCGCTGCGTTTTCATGCTGCGGTTTTGGTGTTATTGTCCTCTGCACTAGGCAGATAGAATTCGCAAGTGGAAATGCAAGATAAATTGACATGCTGCAGATTTTAAAATCTGCACCGAAAGTCAATTTACGTTCTGAAAAATACTGCAGTGTGTACATGGGATTTCCTGGAATCTCATTGTCTATGCTGGTACTCTATTACGCTGTGGTTTTGCCACACGCAAACGCGAGGCAAAACTGCATGTAATACGCATTCTGTGCATTGACCCCCTAAGGAGCTCAAATAAAAGTTGTAGATATAGGATTTTTACAAAGATTTAAAAAATACCTTTTTTTTTTTTTTTTTTTTTTATAAATTCTTTTTTTTTTTCTTAAAGCTTTCCAAGGAGGTAACAGAAATAAAGGAGGGGGGGGGGGGGCACAGGAACATCATATGTAGATATGAACATCATAGCATAAAACAACATGTCTTCCTTTCGAAACACCTCTCCTGGGGGGAAAAAAACGTTTAAGCCGCACACATTTGAAGGCACAGTGCACTAAATAAACAGCAGGAAGCAGATGGCTCCGACCAATGTATAGTGGCCATGCTGCAGCACTGCTCCTATTCAAGTGAATAGGAGCAGTGCTGCAGTAACCCAGCACGACCACTACACGTTGACCAGAGGCTTCTGCTTCCGGCACCGACCGATGCATAGCTTACGGTGCACGGAGGCAGCTGGAAAGGCTGATCGGTGCAGGATTCAGGAGTCAGACCCCCACCTATCATATACTGACCTATCCTGTGGATAGGTCATCAGTACAAAAACAGCCCTAAACCCGGACAACCCCTTTAACCCCTTAACGACCAAGGACGAAAATGAACGTCATGGTCGGCTGCTAGTTCCCGCACCATGACGTTCATTTTCGTCCGCATTTCAAACTGTCACTCTGTGTAAACACAGAGTGACAGACCCGCGCTGACAGTTGTCCCCGACAGCTGAGACATCAGTCTTGCCGGACAGCGGACCATCGCCGCTGATTTAGGCAGTTAACCCCTTAAGTGCGGCGATGGATTGCCGTCGCCGCATTTAAGTGGTTTGAAGCACATCAGCAGCCCCCACGAAGTGATCGTGGGGGCTACCGATGCTTGTCACGGCAATCGGAGGTCAGATAATGACCTCCGGGTTGCCATGCACGGAAGCCTCGGAGGAACAGCCTCCGGCCGTTCCTCCTCTGCTTCCTGTCAGTGTGACAGTCACGTCACAATGACAGTTAGAGTACATTACACTACGTGTGTAGTGTAATGTACTCTAGCAGCGATCAAAGCTGCAAGTCTAAGTGTCCCCTAGTGGGACAAGTAAAAAAAGTAAAAAAAAGTAATAAAAATGTTTTAAAAAAAGTGTAAAAATAAAAGTTATAAGTTCTATAAACACTAAATGCTTTTTTTCCTATAATAAGACTTTTATTATAGAAAAAAAATGAACACGTTAAAAAAGTACACATATCTGGTATCACCGCGTTCGTAACGAACCCAACTATAAAACTATAATGTTATTTTTCCCGCACGATGAACACCCCAAAAAAAATCAATAAAAAACTACGACAGAATCGCAATTTTTTGGGTCACCACCGCTCCCTAAATAAAGAATAAAAAGTGATCAAAAAGTCGCATGTACCCGAAAATAGTACCAATAAAAACTTCTATCCGTCCCGCAAAAAACAAGCCCTTACACAGCTTTTTTGACTAAAAAATAAAAAAATTATGGCTCTCAGAATATGGTGACACAGAATTTTTTTTTTTTATAAATAAGTCATTTTATTGCGCAAACGCTAAAAAAAAGGACCAAACCTATATACATATGGTATCGCCGTAATCTTACCAACCCGCAGAATAAAGTAAAAATGTCATTTATAGCGTACGGTGAGCGCCGCAAAAAGAAAACCTAAAAGACGGTGTCAGAATTCCTGTTTTTTGCTCAGGATTGCAAAAAAATGGAATAAAAAGTGATCAAAAAAAATCGCATGTACCCCAAAATGGTACCAATGAAAACTACAGATTGTCCCGCAACAAATAAGCCCTCACACCGCTCTATTGATGGAAAAATAAAAAAGTTATGGCTCTTGGAAAGCGGGGAGTGAAAATCTAAAATATGAAAGCAAAAAATGGATCAGTCCTGAAAGGGTTAATTCATTTCTAATGAAAAAACGTATGACCACATGTGGGGTATTTCCGTACTCGGGAGAAATTGCTTTATAAAAAAATGGTTGTTTTTTTCCTCTTTTATCCCTTGTGAAAATGAGAAAATGCAACATTTTAGTGGAAAAAATGTTGATATTAATTTTCGCGCCCTAATTCTAATAAACTCTGCAAAAGACCCGTGGGGTCTAAATGCTCACTATACCCCTAGAAAAATTCCTTGAAGGTTTTTCCAAAATGGGGTCACTTTTGGGGGGTTTCCACTGTTTTGGTCCCTCCAGTGCATTGCAAATGCGACATGGCACCGAAAACCATTCCAGCAAAATCATAAATCCAAATGTCGCTCCTTCCCTTCTGAGCCCTGCTGTGGGTCCAAACAGCAGTTTATTACCACATATGGGGTATTGTCGTAATCGGGAGACAATGCTTTACAAATGTTGGGGTGCATTTTCTTCGTTATTCCTTGTAAATAATAAAAATTTCTATGTTGTTTCAGAAAAAAAGTACATTTTAATTCTTACAGACTAATTTCAATATATTTAGCGAAAATCCTGTGTGGTCAAAATGCTAACTATACCCCTAGATAAATACCTTAAGGGGTCTAGTTTTCGAAATGGGGTCGTTTATGGGGAGTTTCTATCATTCTGGCAGCTCAAAGCTTCTCCAAATGTACATTGGGGCCTAAAACATTTTCAAGCAAAATATGAGTCCTGAAAGCCTCTGGGTGCTCCCTTCCTTTGGGGCCCTGCCGTATGTCCAAACAACGCATTAGGGCCACAATGTGGGTATTTTTGAAAACAGGAGAAAGAGGGTGATAGATTTTGGGGTGTGTTTCTTCATTTTCATGGTCGCTTTACAAAGAAATCGGTCATCAAACAAATACTTTTATGAAAAAAGTGAAATTATTATTTTTTTCACCTGATATGCATTAAATTTAGCAAAGAACTGTGGGGTCAAAATAATTACTATACCCCTAAATAAATACCTTATGGGGTCTAGTTTTCTAAATGGGGTCGTTTATGGGGAGTTTCTATCGTTCTGGCAGCTCAATGCCTCTCCAAATGTACAGTGGGGCCTAAAACATTTTCAAGCAAAATATGAGTCCTGAAAGCCTCCGGGTGCTCCCTTCCTTTTGGGTCCTGCCGTGTGTCCAGGCAGCGCATTAGGGCCACAATGTTGGTATTTTTGAAAACAGGAGAAACAGGGTGATAGATTTTGTGGTGTGTTTCTTCATTCTCATGGTCGCTTTACAAAGAAATTGGTCTTCAAACTGATACTTTTATGAAAAAAAGTTACATTATTTTTTTTTTCACCTGCTATGTATTAAATTTAGCAAAAAACTGTGGGGTCAAAATACTTACTATACCCTTAGGTAAATACCTTAAGGGGTCTAGTTTTCTAAATGGGGTCATTTATGGGGGTTTCCATCACTCTGAGACCTATGAGCCTCTGAAAACCTGGCTTGGTGCAGGAAAACAAAATGTACTTCAAAATTTATAAAATTATTATTCAATTTGTAAGTCCTCTAAATTGCTGAAAATTTATTTTATTTTTTCAAAAGTGCTGCCAAAATGGAGTAAAGAGATAGAAATATATATTTAATTAAAAAAATTGTACAGTATGTGTGTACATATGTGACATATTGCAGTTAAAAATAGGGGAAAATGGTAATTTTTACAAAATTTCTTCCATTTTTCTATTTTTTAATTAATTTCCGCAAATCGTATCAGTCTACTTTTACCACTAAAATAAAGTACAACATGTGACGAAAAAACAATGTCAGAATTACTTGGATATTCAAAACTTTCACAGAGTTATTCTCTGATAAAGTCAGACATACCAGATTTGACAAATATGCCCGGTCATTAAGGGGTTAAGGTCAGGCATTAGTGTGTGTGTATGAAGGAAAGAATAGGAAAGATGGGGTATTGGGGTTGAAGAACCTTGGGAGTTGAGTAAGGGTATGTTCACACGGCGGGGGTCCGTAACGGCTGAAATTACGGGGATGTTTCAGCCTGAAAACATCCCCGTAATTTCAGCCGTACCGGCATGTGCAGGCGCTTGAACGCCGCGTCAATTACGGCCGTAATTAGCGCTGCTATTCATTGGAGTCAATGAATAGCGGCTCCAATTACGGCCAAAGAAGTGACAGGTCACTTCTTCTACGCGGGCGTCAATTTACGCGCCGTCATTTGACAGCGGCGCGTAAATATACGCCTCGTGTGAACAGACAAACGTCTGCCCATTGCTTTTAATGGGCAGATGTTTGTCAGCGCTATTGAGGCGCTATTTTCGGGCGTAATTCGGGGCAAAAACGCCCGATTTACGTCCGTAAATAGGCCGTGTGAACATACCCTAAGGGGTATGGGTATAGGCCCCCAGGTCTGCCTGTAGTGAATGCCTGCTAGGTCATGCCAGAGGCATGGCCTAGCAGATGCCTGTCCGTTTTAAAAGTATTGCAATACTGCAAAAGTATTGCAGTGTATTATAAAAGCGATCGGAGGATCGCATATTAAAGTCCCCTGGTAGAACTAGTAAAAAAGAAAAAAAAAAGTTTAATAAAAAAAAAATTTAAAAACCCACTTTTTCCCCTTACAAAATGTTTTACTATTAAAAAAACGAAATAAAGTAAAAAAGTTACGACATTTGGTATTGCTGTGTCCGTAACGACCCCGACTATAAAGCTATTACTTTATTTAACCCGCACGGTGAACGCCGTAAAAAATAATATAAATAACAATGGAAAAATTGCTGTTTTCTGTGAATCCTGCCTTAAAACAAAGTGATAAAAAGTGATCAAAAAGTCGCATCTACTCCAAAATGGTACCAATAAAAACGACAAGTCGTCCCGAAAAAAAAAGCTCTCAAACAACTGCATCGGCGGAAAAATAAAAAAGTTATTGCTCTTCAAATATGGAGACACAAAGTCAAATCATTTTGAAAAAAAAGTGTTTTTACTGTGTAAAAGTAGTAAAACATACAAAATCTATATAAATTTGATATCGCCATAATCGTAACAACCCGCTGAATAAAGTTATTGTGTTACTTATACCGCACGTTAAATGGCGTAGATTTAGGACGCAAAAAAGAGTGGTGAAATTTCTGGATTTTTTTCTATTTCCCCCCAAAAAAGTTAATAAAAGTTAATCAATAAGTTATATGTACCCCAAAATGGTGCTATTAAAAAATACAACTTGTCCCGCAAAAAACAAGACATTATACAGCTATGTCGATGCAAAAATAAAAAAGTTATAGCTCTTGGAATGCGACGTTGGGAAAACTTAAAAAATAGCTTGGTCATTAAGCTTTAAACTAAAGCTGGTTATTAAGGGGTTAAAGTAATAAAGCTCAAATTAGAATTTATTTTTACCTTTTATTTTTTATGTAGTGAAGTTCCCACCTAATCCATTTTCATAAAAATAAAATAATTTATCAAAGAATATTCTAAAAGGAGGGGGAGGGACTGGTTGCGGAGCCATGTTTTGTAATATGGCGTTCACACCAGCTGCTGCCTCAAAACACAACAATTTACACGCTCCTGATGAACAACTTTATCTTTTAGAGTCAGATACTTTGTCCCCGTCATAAACAATAACGTTACCTCTCAATAGTACAATTATACAATTACCAAATAATACCACTATACAAGGGCCAAATAATACCTCCCGACCTTGACTATAGACAGTATAAATATATATAAATATATATATTTATATTTACCACAAAGATCAATATTATCAAAAAGATCACCATACAATGGCCACATACCAGTTCTACACTGGCACTCTGCAGAGTATCATCACGCTGTGAACATCGTGTAATGCATACAGTACAATTATATCCAGACACTCACAGGTGACATCTTCTCTGATTGAACTCGTTCACTTTCCCTTTTCTCTCGATATGATCCATGACGACTACTCCCAGCCACGACTTGTCTATGCAAAGTTTGTTGCCCAGATTTCTTTAGTTCTTCACTTTTCCAGCACATCTTTACCCTGTACAGAAACTTCCCATTCTGCTACCGCCTTTAATAGTGTCCTACTGCTGCAACAATAGTGTCATACAGATAATGCCCCAAAAAATAATAGTATATAAAACAGATAGTGCCCCACACTGTAATAGTGCCCCCTTTGTGCAGTACACAATAATAGTGTCCCCACAAAGTAATAATGCTCCCACACAGTAATAGTGGCCCTTGTGTGCCACACAGATTTTAATAATGCTATCTGTGTGTGGCAGACCATAATAGTGCTCCCACACGATGATGATGCCCCCTTAGTGCTTTCTCACAGTAATATTGCCCCATAGCAGCCCTCACACAATAAGGATGCCCTTTCGCAGTTATTATCGCTCTTAGTGCCCCCCACAGTGTAAGGATGCCTCTTTAGTGATTCGCTCACAGTAAGGATACCCAGTGCCCCACAGTAGTGATTCTCCCTTATTGCTCTCCACAGAAGTGATGCCCCCTTAATATGCCCCAGTAATAGTGCCCCTTAAAATACAAAAAGTATTACACACCTAGCCCTGTTCTCATGATAAACAGAGCAATTCACTTTGCAGGCTTTGTCCGGCTTGTGCTGTCCTTTTCTTGTATTTGGTTTTGTAAACCATTTAAAAAAGATACAATGTATAAAAAAAAATATTAATTTGGAACACAAGTTTTTAAGATGAAGATAATACATAAGTACTACCAGTATGGCAGTGAATGTATTTTACATAAATATTAGTAATGGTTTGGATTACTATATAATTTTCATAATGCAAAAGCCATTTCATTTGTAAGGCAAAATACTTTGTTTTTCCACTAGAGGGCAATTTTTATATTTCTTTCGTGATGAGCACAGTTTTGGGTGGGATTTTACTCTGGTGTTTTATACAGGTCTGCTTACATGATATGTGTATATGAGGCCGTTTTGTGCATTTTAACATAATAACATACAGGGTTAACCAATACCGTGTTTAGTTTATAATATTAAACATATTTGATTGAAGACCTATGTACATGTTTTAATTCTTCCCATATGCTTCTGGACAAAAAATTATTACTAAAACATAAATCTTTTTTTTACTGCAATTTTCCGCATCTGTCATTTTTCTGTGTTGCAATTCACTTGCTATTTATTTTTCTGTATCTTTCGTTGTTTCATTTTACCTGCACTATGCATTTCATATTTTGCAATACTTTTTACACGTTTACAGGCACCCTTCTATGCCAATTAGGTCCCCATTCAAGGTAGGGAGACAGACAGGTGAGCCCTAATGTACCCGCCACTCAGTCCCTGCCTACTTGCAACGACCCGTCCTAAGCGACGGGGTACAACTGGGCGACGGTCCCTACACTCAGTAAGTGCAAGACAGACAAAACAGACAAGGGTACACAGAAGCTAGGGAAACGGGGCAGCTGCCCACGGAGACACCGTGAGCAACAAGAGTAGTGAACGAGCCGAGTCAAACCAGGAGAGAGCGAGGTCCAAAACGCTGAGCAGGAGAGTGGTCAGAAAACCAAGGTCAATAACAAGCAGATGTTATTACAAGCAGCAGCAGCAAGCCAGGAAACAAGCATAGAAGAATCACAGGCAAAGGAGGAACAAGAAAGGCAGGTATAAATAGACAGTGGGCGGGAACTAGCTTCGTCTGGCCAGGCTGTGATAGGCTCTCCCACTCCTAAGCCTGCCATCCTGAGTGGTGGAAGATGGAGTCAGTCTCACAGACATAGGAGCAGGTGCAGACTGATTGCCCACGGGCGTTGACACAGTAGCTGTGTCTGACAAATCCTTTACATATATATTATACAATTTTTTTCAAACTATAAAGAGGCTCTGTCACCAGTTTATAAGTGCCCTATCTCCTACCTAATCTTATAGGCGCTGTAATGTAGATAACAACAGTGGTTTTTATTTTGAAAAACGATCATTTTTGAGCACGTTATGAACATACATCATACACATCTCTTCATTCCGGCCCAGCTTGTTTCACTGCACAGCGTGATCTCGCGAGATCACGCTGTGACAGGACTTCCTCCCACAGGTTCTTCATCGGAGCCATGGAAGACTGAACAGACATCGCCTCCAGCTGCTGCAGATTCGGATAAACATACTGGCACGGCTGGAGGTGATGTCTGTTGACTCTTCCTTCGCTCCGGTGAAGGACCTGTGGGAGGAAGTCCCGTCACAGCGTGATCTCACTGGGCTGGAATGAAGAGAAGTGTATGACGCTGATTGGTCACTGACTGGTCACTGATTGGTCAGCGTCATACACTTCTCCTTACAACGCCGAATTGGTAAAAAGTTAAAAAACGCCCAGTTGGTCATTAAAAAGTAATTATCAGAAATCTAATTTTTTTCATAATTTGCTCAAAAATGAAAACCACTGTTGTTATCTACATTACAGCGCCAATCAGATTATGTAGGAGATAGGGCACTTGTAATGTGGTGACAGAGCCTCTTTAGGCCTCATTCACACGACAGGGTCCGAGTGTTGGCCGGGAAAATTGGCCAGGTACCGAATGTGTCCCGAGTGATGGCCATGGCCGTGTTGCCATTTTTACCGGCCGATTTGGACCCGATTTGCATCCGTTTTTTTCCCTGTCCGTTTTAAAATCGGATGAATTTCATTTAAATTTGTTGCCACACACAGCTCTCTGTAGATAATGCCAACCAGCCCCCTGTAGGTAATGCCACCCAGACCCCTGTAGGTAATGCCACCCAGACCCCTGTAGGTAATGCCACCCAGACCCCTGTAGGTAATGCCACCCAGACCCCTGTTGGTAATCCCACCCAGACCCTGTTGGTAATCCCACCCAGACCCTGTTGGTAATGCCACCCAGCCCCCTGCAGATAATGCCACCCTGCCCCTTGTAGGTAATGCCACCCTCCCCTTGTAGGTAATGCCACCCTGCCCCTTGTAGGTAATACCACCCAGCTCCCTGTTGGTAATGCCACCCTGCACCTTGTAGGTAATGCCACCCTGCACCTTGTAGGTAATGCCACCCTGCCCCTTGTAGGTATTGCCACCCAGCTCCCTGTTGGTAATGCCACCCTGTCCCTTGTAGGTAATGCCACCCTGCCCCCTGTAGCTAATGCCACCCAGCCCCCTGTAGGTGATGCCACCCAGCCCCTTGTAGGTGATGCCACCCAGTCCCCTGTAGGTGATGCCACCCAGTCCCCTGTAGGTGATGCCACCAAGTCCCCTGTAGGGGTTGCCACCAAGTCCCCTGTAGGTGATACCACACAGCCCCTGTAGGTTGCACCCATCCCCCCCCCCCCCCCACATTCCAGGAGAAGTCACTGACTTCAATGTCCATATATGGACAGTGTAGTCACTGACTTCTCCTGGAGAGGAATTCCCTGCCACAGTTCGGGAATTCCTATTCAGAAGTGAGTGACGTCACTGTGTCCATATATGGACAGTGTAGTCACTCACCTCTCCTGTAGCGGAATCCTCGGCCATAGCGTCGGGGATTCCGCTGCAGAAGTGAGTGACATCGCTGTGTCCATATATGGACAGTGTAGTCACTCACTTCTCCTGTAGCGGAATCCCCGGCCATAGAGTCGGGGATTCCGCTGCAGAAGTGAGTGACATCGCTGTGTCCATATATGGACAGTGTAGTCACACACTTCTCCTGTAGCGGAATCCCCGGCCATAGAGTCGGGGATTCCGCTGCAGAAGTGAGTGACTTCGCAGTGTCTATATATGGACAGTGTAGTCACGCACTTCTCCTGTATCGGAATCCCCAATCCCTGGCCGGGGATTGGGGATTCCGACTCCTACAGGGAGCAAAAAAAGACCCTCCTCCTCCTCCTCACATGCACTCTGCACTGTGAGGAGGAGGAGGAGAGCGAGCACGAGCGACGGAATACATGGCCATCACTCGGGACACATTCGGTACCTGGCCAAAAATAGGGCATGTCCCATTTTTTGACGGCCGGTTTTCCCGGCCAGTCAAAAAAATCGGTCGTGTGAATAGCCCCATTAGGGGTCTATTGTTCCTAATGCAGCCGGGTGACGGCCGATTTATGAACGGCCGTCACCCGGCCGGGAAACCCTGTCGTGTGAATTCCGCCTAACCCTAAAAATTATGTGTATAAAAATAATAAGAAGAGAAACCTGCATTAATCATGAAAAAAAATGTCGCAAAAATCAAGTCGCTAGCCCAACAAATAAAAACGCTACAGCCGTTTAACTAACGCGTGCTAAAATGGTTAAACGGTGCCTAGGCCTGAACCGGTTAATGACATTTCTTGTTTATACATAAAAATCGAAATCAAATTGTTAAATATACATGTTGTCTGACTTTTCTTATTAAACTACATTACATAGGTATGCATTAATCTTTTAAAAAATTGTGGCATAGGGTCCTTAGTTTAGGTGTGATGGGTAGGGGGGCATCCTGGGACATGTAGTTTCCCAGCAATTAAGTTGCTATAGATTGCAGACCACTATGCTACAGACATTTATACAGTAAGAGACAGAAACACAGTAATAGATTCCTATTATAAACTGTATTCTGAGAATAATTGTAAAATGTAAATGTTCCACCAGAGGGCGCTAAATATCAAATAATTGTGTTCAAATCCTATAGTAAAGGAACTAAAGTCATTATTTGAACAGTAAAACCTTTCTAACTTCCACCTGGAATGCAATACTTGGTTAACATCTGCGACTTTGATTATTTATTCAGAATCCCTGTGTAAGGAGGTTAGGTTTAAAGGGAGAGATGAAAAGTAAAAATGAATATAATTTTGTAACAGATTTTTCTGTTTGCATGCGGTTTACATGTTTATAAGTTCATTATATTCATTAGATAGTATTATTATTGTATATTTAAAACACGTTTATTTTAAGGGTATGTTCACACTGTGGAATTTTCAAACTGATTTTCTGTGGGGAATTTTCCACAGCGTTTTACAGTAGCAGCAAAGATGATGAGATTTGAACAAATCTCATCCATACGATGCAGAAAAAATCTGCAGAAAAAATCTGCAGAAAAAATCTGCAGAAAAAATCTGCAGAAAAAATGTACAGGACTTGATCTTTGGTGTAGATTCTCAATCTGCAGCATGTCAATTTCGTTTACAAAAACGCTACAGAAATACTGCAGTGTTTACGCTACATGTGAGCATAGCCTAAGGCCGGGTTCACACATAGCGTAAATACTGCGGTTTTCAGCTGCAGGGCTTTCCCCATTGAAATCAATGGGGAGGTGTAACCCGCAACAGCGGCAACAAATAGCAGAGATTGCGAAAAGCTGCGATTCCGCCCCACAAAAATCGCAACTCAGGGAAAAAAACTATGAAAACTCACTATTACCCAGATCTCTCTGCTTCTGCGTCCAGCCCGGCCTAAAGGGATGACGTTTCATCACATGTGACTGCTGCAGCCAATCACAGTCTGCAGCGATCACATGGGATGAAACGTCATTCCAGGAGGCTGGGCTGCGGGACGTCAGAGGGACACGTCGCCATGGTTACGGACAGGGTAAGTACGAACGTTTTATTTTTTTCTAGCGCTTTTTTTCCAAGCGGGAAATTCTGCCTGAAAAACTGCACCACAATGTGGTGCGTTTTTTCGGGCAGAATGTGCTGTGGGTTCTAGGTCGGATACGCTGAGTAGTTTTACGCGGCGTGTCCGACCCGCATGAACCCGGCCTTAAGGTTCTCTGATGCTCCTGTGTGGGAGTGCTGCCATTTATGATACCGAAGCTTGGTTTTCGTATAGACCTTGAAAGGCAATTTCCAGTAGAGCAATGTAAATACTAAACTGTATCGTGATGAATGGTTTATGAATAGAAACATTATGAAATTAAATGGAAGCAAATGATATGAAATGTCAGTATACAATAACTTTTTTTTAATACGGGATTGCAGATTACTGATACTCTGATCGCATTCTGATTCAATTAAAGCCTCGGGCGCTGTATGTTGACATTTTTATTGAGCAACCCAATTAAAAAACTTCATAGCTGGGAGCTCAATCTGTTCAGTTCCAAATCTCCTTGGGGTACTGGTAAAGCTGCACCGCTACCACAAAGCACTGCAGGTTTTTGACATGCTGTTTTCGGCAAACATGGTTGCATTTTTGGGAAATTGGTTTGGGAAAATCTGTTCATATGGAAAACCATGATCAAGCTTTTTTTTCCAATTAAGTCAATGGGGAAAACGGCAATAAAAACCATTACAAAACTAGACCAATAAGGCATGCAGAGGCTTTAAGGCTGAATTCGCACATGCAGTTTTGATGTAGTTTTTTTTAATAGTTGTTTTTTTTTTAGCCAAAGCCAGGAGTAGATCCAAAGAGAAGGAAAAGTGTAATGGAAAGACTGATACTTCTCTTTTTTCTTGGATCCACTCGGTGTTTGTATAAAAAAAAAAAAAACTGCACCCAAAACTTCACCAAAACCTAAATCAAAACTGCATGTGTGAATTCAGCCTAAAACAAACATAGCAGGTCATAAAAACTGAGCAGTCGGTGTATTACAGACCCAAAGCATTCTGTGTGGCACTGTGGGAAAATACTTCGATAATACAGTATATTGCTCCACGTCTTTTTTGTTTCCCAAAATCTGTACAAATTATATCTGCACAATATGAGGTATGTGTCTACGGATCCATAAATCCATCCATGAGGCCTAAGGCCTCATGCACGCGGGCGTGCTCGTAATCACATGTTTGCGGCCGCGGACAGTCACCTGCATTTTCAGCCGGTGCTCCCATGGGAGCACAGTCCGTAAAAAGCAAGATAGGACATGTCCTATCTTTTGCTGCAGGTTTCTATGGCCCGAACTCCTTCCCGTAAATAAACGGGAAGGTGTCCGTGGACAATATAAGTGAATGGGTCCGTAATTGCGGATGATTTTTACGGTCGTGTGCATCAGCCAACTTTATTAATTAAAACAAACATACAGGTAGGCCGACCAATCGCAACCCCACTCTATGAGCCGTGACACGCAAGAAGACCGAGCCCGCCTGCCATTGGTGGGTAGATATAATGTCACGTTCAGAATGTTGTCCTTTAGCTCAGTCTATGATAAATTCTCTTCTATAGGATTGTAGTTATATATTTTCCTCCTCCTGGCAGAAATCAATAAGCTACGGTGGTGTAATCCTCTAAGGCTGCGATATAGTGGTTGCCCTTAGGGTTAGGTTCAAATCAGATTTTTTTTTTTTCTACATTCCTTATTACAACTGATCCAAACTGATGCCTGAGGCTGGTTTATACTTGCATGTTCAGCTGGAAGATTGTGGATCACAATGGATCTTTTTTTATTTCTATGGGACAAACAGGAATTTGTACTATCCAGATTTTATATTTTTTTTTAAATGGATGGGACTGAAAAATATTGATGCTCACAAATGCCAGCTTCCCATCAGATCATTTGGAGCACAAAAAAAATAAATGCTGGATTTATCCATTTTGCAATTTGTTACATTTTAAGAATTGTTTCTTTTGGATGACTGAAGAAGAGTTTGAATCTCAGACATTAATGGGAGCTGTTAATAGATATGCCCACTTAATATAAAATACATATGGTCCCATAGCAGTCTATGGCTGCAGCCATTTGGTCATGTGAATAAGGGTACAATTACAGTACAGGAGTCATTACCTTCAGTTTCTAATGTATTTAAAAAAAAATAATAAGCTCCATTTTGATGCTACTCATGTAAACATACGATGAGGCCGAATTAAAAAAAAAAAGTTACACGTCTTAGGCTTCATTCACATCTGCGTCAGGGCTCCATTCATGGTTTTCCATCAGGGGAACCCGTGAACTGAATCCAAACTGAAACCTTTGCTTTTTTTTCTGAAAACATTTTTACAGATTTAAATATTTTTTTTTCAAATAACAAAATACGTCATACAATAACAGGAATACATTTGTATGTGATAGTGGTTACATCCTTTGCTTTCAATAGTGACTGGTCCGGTGCAAATGGCTTTCATTTGTCACCATACTGTAGTTTACTGCGCTATTCATTCTGTCAAAACAACAACACCCTTACACAAGTGACAAACGAAAGCAATTTGCACCGGACCCCTCACCATTGAAATAAATGGTGACGCAAATGGAAACCTATAGAGTCCATTCATGGGTACCCCTAACTGAAAGCTCCGACAGAACCCATGAACGGAGCCCTAACGCAGGTGTGAATTAAGCCTTAGGTCTCCTGCACACAGGCTAAAAAAATATCTAAGTAAGATAAGTTGACATGCTACAGATTTTATGCAATTTACCTGTGTTTGCGCTGCAGATTCTTTCCTCAGCTTGTGCTTGGTTGTTCAACTCTCACCCACTCTGCGGCTACAAAACCGCACACGACAGATTGGGCCGTGAAAACCTCTCCATTTGTGAGCATGATTTCCTTGCCCGACTGCGGTACAGGTGAACAGGACCCTTGGCATCATAGACATTTCTAATACCAGGAGTCTCTGCCTCCCCCACAGAACCACTGTTCCATACTGAACAAAATGCATAACAGCAGTTCTGTGGGGAGGCAGAGACTCTTCGCATTATAAAAAGTCTATGCCAAGAGTCCTGTTCACCTGTACCGTGGTCAGGCCAGGGACTCCAGCTGAGACAGACCATTTTTCACAGCCCAATCTCAGGCCCCATGCAAACTGTAAAAAAAGAAGCCCCGCAAAAAACTCCGGAATTGCAGACCACAACAGTCTACAATTACGGACACGCTTGGTTCTATTGGCCACAGACACCTTTCTGTATCGCTACAGAAGGGTGTCCGTGCCATAGCACCATGCCGGGAATTATGGCGCATGTCTGACTGATTTTTACAGGCCGTGCTCCCATGCTTTGTATGGGAGGACAGCACGCAGTCGTGGGCCGTGATTACAGGCATGGCCGTGTGCCTCAGTCATGGGTGGGTTGTGTGTGTGTGTGTGTGTGTGTGTGTGTGTGTGTGTGTGTATATATATATATATTATACAAATATATACATACACTGCTTTCCTCAAAGCAAGCGAATATTAAGGCTGTGTTCACACGGAGTTTTTTTTGCAGGAGGAAATGCTTCCTGCAAAAACATGTCAAAACACAGTGGTTTTTTTTTCTCTGACTGATTGAAATGGGGTTGGAGTCGGAAACCACCTCAAGATGGGTTATGACGCTTTTTACCGCAACTTTTTTTTTTTTTTACTCGTGGTAAAAAAAAAAAACCTCATCCAACTCCCATTGAAATCAATGGGAGGCAATTTCGGGCAGTTTGAGTAGTTTCGCGGTGCAGCTTCCGTGACAAAAACTGTGTGAACAGGGTCGAAGACCCCTGGGAGCACCAGCCTACAAGTCAACATATGTAGGTTATAGATTGGATCTGGTTATGGGATCTTTCATGTATAGTCTATGTCCTGCCTACAACAGGATCGCTGGAATATATCAGGAGGGAAAGTGAACTTTTCTGTAAATGTGGCACTGTGAACACTCCAACTGTATAAACTGCTCACATTATACACATGCAAGTTATGTAGATGCATCTATATGGGACACCATTTCATAGTTCACTATACGATATAAATACTGTAGCAAAAAACTAGGTCTGTTTTGGCCATGCACTAGCTCAGTCTTTATACTGTCATGACATGCTATTGGAGAATGAATTTAGTTACTGTGGGTTATTCTGTTGTATTGTCATTTCTCTAACCTTTGCCCATCTGACTGGATGGTATCACAATCCGCATCAGCGCCGTGTTGAACATTAAAAACCACCACATTATCTGGGCTCATCTCACCCACTTTTTCTTCATTCCAGTACATTTTGTGCCCTGGGTTAACACATCTAGAGAACTATCTAGGTCTGGGCTTGCACCTAAAGACCAAGCTGAAAGATAAACTGTCTACTAGTATCTCAGCTTTGAAAGCGTATTGAGAGAAATGGAAGCCATAAACCAAACCCCTGAGGCGCTGCACTAGGCAGAATACGCAATCAATTTTTGCCTGGAGTGTTCCTTTTAAGATGCACAACACTGAATGTAGAAATTTTAGGTTTGCATTTGACACTTGCTTAAAACCACAAGTGGTTTGTGTAGAGAATGGATGGAAATGGCCTCGTTTTTTTCCAAATTCTGATTCCATGCTTTAAGCTCTTAAAGTATTCACTACTTCGTAATAGAATAGTCTAAACATAAATAAAACGTAGGTTACAGCGGTTACAAGACATTTAACCAAAATAAAAATACACAAGGCTGCTTTCTTCTAGAAACAGCACCACATCTGTCCACAGGTTGTGCGTGGTATTGCAATTGTATATACTTAAATGGAGCTGAGCAGCAATACCAGAGAGCTCATGGCCAGGTGTGGTGCCAGTTCTCAAAGATATGAGTCATGTTTTCACTAATCTCGTTCAAGCCCTTTAAGCTTGTACAGTGGGTCAGGTTCTATGCCACACTAATGGCAGCATAGGTTACAGGTCAGAAATCTGACTAGAAGCAGAATGGAGTGTATTGACATCATGCCCCTATATACAAACTTATACAGGAGGAGAGGTCAGTGTATGGCCAGGGGCTTCCTTTGAGTCCTGGCACAAAGCATTTTACATTAAATTACTGAATCACTTTAGATAAGCATATAGTGTCAGGCTCAGCGTCTACGCCATTCTACGCGGCCCTCGGCAGGTCGCTTAGATGACTAGATACAGTTGCTTTAAGGACGGTTTCATTTAAACACTGACATTTGTACTTTTTGGCACAAAGGTGGCCACTACACACTTTCCCTAAAATGGTTTGCAAGTCCCTGCATTAAAAAATCTTCCACAATCCAAGGTAATTTGTAGTGGCTAATAAGATAGTAGTCCAGATCTATGATTTGGTGAACACTGGCATATGGGAGTTATGATTTCTACATTGAACCACGGTAAGGATTAAAAGGAGGTTGTTGGGGCCAGTGATACTGGATGCATCTTTCAGGCACACACAGACTGTGGCAGATACCCCAAGTTCACAGGCAGTGTCCACTAAACTCTTCAAATGGTGGTCCAAGATTAGAGAAACACAGCTGTTTTCTTCCAACCAGTGCAAACACCTGTAAATGGTTTGTGGCTAAAATTGCAACTCAGTTTTATTGAAGTGAATGGAAAAGAACTGCAACACCACACACAACCTGTGGACTGGGGTGGCACTTTTTTGGATGCACTACTATAATTTTTCTAATCCTGGACAGCAGTAGGCTAGTTCTTTTTCCTAATAGGCCTCCTGCACACAGTCTGATTATGGCGTGGACAGGCAATGGAGTCATCCGTGTGCTGTCCGCAATCAGACCGTGCACATACAATGTTTATTCATTTCAACGGGCCTAGACTGCAATTGTGGACCATATAATGACATGTCTTTTGTGGCCCGGGCAATGCATGGACTGTGGAAACCAGTCGTGTGCATTAGCCATAGGAAAGAATGTTTTCTATACTATCCGCAATTGCGGATAGTATTCAGCTGCAAAACTATGGTTGTGTGCATGACACCTTAATCGTGAGAATTCACACAATGGCTACCTGTACAATGCTAGACGTGTGCCGCTATGCAGGTTTGTGGATGGATAAAGAATAAAAACAAAAACCAGTCGCCTCCAAAAGAGTTTATTACCTCTCCATACAACTACATTCTCTTGACTCTGCACATGAACCGTTAAACTAGCCTCCAAATAGAACACAAGATAACATACTATTTAGACAGGGTTGAAGTGATCAGGACCACAGCCACAATAGAAAAACACAGACAACATGCAGGCACCGAGAGTGACAGACAAGGAATCATCCTAATAAGCAGCAAAGCTTCTGGCATTGGAAGGTCAGAAACTGCAGGATTGTGAGGAGGCTCATAGGTGTACAATACAGTCATTGCTGCAGGGGCTTGTGGTGAGACAGGCCACTACAGCAGTGAAGGGTTAAGCCAGCTCCTGCAGACTCCTCTAGGTGTACAGTGACTACATAAAGATGGTTAAGTGCTCTGATACTTCTTAGTTGAAGACTGGCTTCCTGAAGTTTTTGCCTGCAAAACGAGCCTTTGATCCCAACTCCTCTTCAATTCTGCATGGTAAAGGCAAAAAGTAGTTAGTCTTGCATGTCCAGTGGTTACGGTTTTAAGAGTGAGTGCAATAAGCGTGCATATGAAAGCTTGGCATAGATAACTTAAAGGGGTGGGAGATTACCCATAGGACATACTCCTCTGGGACCTGTACCCATCTCCAGAACGAGGCCCCCTAAACCTCTGTTCTACAGTGCTTGGCTCCAGCTGCCTCCTGGCCACTTTTGTTAGGTTATCAGGAGGGACAGATTAGCTAAATGGTTTACATAACTCCCATACCCCTCACCAGGAAGTGGTCAGGAGCTAAACCAGGTAGAACGGGGTTTAGGTAGTGCTGTTAGAGGTCTGGGTCCCAGAGGTGAGACCCACAGACATTTGGCATATCCTGTGAATATGCCATAAATGCCCAAAATGGGAAAACCCCTTAAATATACAAGTGGAACGCCAATTAAATAAATCCAAAAGATACCTGAAAACTTTATATTAAAACCTAGACTACATAGAATAATCAACCAGAGAGTGGACTTTGTACATGGAGATAGATTGTTAACTGGTTATGCGGTTACTCTGGCACTTAATGGAATAGACAAACATCTGCATTTGCTGTTTATTTAACTAGTACATCCATGTATTAATGGATAGGCTCCCATTCTGGATCAACTTGTGCAGGTGCTTGGTTATTAAGTAGCGACACTTTGTATACAATGTGGATAGTTGACACAAAGCAGATTTTTTTATGTCCCTTTATACACAAATTTGTTTTACATATTGGAACAAACATTCATTTTCGGTTCATCTTTTAGGCTTAAAATCTTTCATACCCAAGTAAGATGACATTGCTCTGATTTGTTATCCCTACTCTGATTAGATTCCTAACAGATTTACAGTCAATTGATGATTTAGTAGGATGTTACATTGGCACACAAACAACCTTACAAACCATGTATAATTTACAATACCAAATAAGAGTTTAAAGAAGCTAGATGACTAAACCCAACTAGTGATGTTCTGGTGTTGGGTTAACAGTTAACACTTGCTTCACTCTTACCCAGTTTTTAAAGGAACAGTTCATGTGCGGTAATGCACCACACCCACGTTTGGACATCTACTGACTCAAGGAAAATGTAGAAGTATTTTAGACACTGACCTGAGCAGTTGGTTGTATTTTGCAAGTCTCTCAGATCTACATGGAGCACCAGTTTTTATCTAAATTAAAAATAAATCTGGATTAGCTTTAAAGAAAACCCAAATACTACCCCCACACACCCATCCTTTAATTATTTTTTACCTGTCCAGTACAGAGACCAACCACAAGATCAGCAATGAAGGTGTCTTCAGTCTCCCCAGATCGATGGCTGACCATTACTCCCCAGCCATTGGTTTGAGCCAGCTTGCATCTGCAGAGAAAGAAAGTCTGAAAACAGGCTACTGAACTTGGGCTAGGTCATAAAGTGTGATCGCTGCGAGTCAGCCCCCAGAAGCTCCTTTACCATTTCATAGATTAGGCTGTGCCAGGTATTGCAGCTCTAGACAAACTATAGTCCTAATAAGGAATAGCCCACTAGCAAATTTTAGAAAATTAATATATTAGTGTGGTATAGGATATGGGTGAAGGCCTATTATATAGCCCATCTATCCTTGTATAAAAGGAGATCATTTGTGGTACAGTATATAACACCTCTCGTGGCCAAGTAAAAGGCTTGTGTCTGGTGACAAGACCAGCCCAGTATGCCCAAGTTTTTAAGATCGGATTGTTAGATTTTGATTCAGGTATTTTACTTACGCCTGCAGAGACTCTGTAACTGAGCCAATCTGGTTGACCTTTAGAAGAAGACAGTTGCAGGCCTTATCGCTGACTGCCTTCTCAATTCTCTTGGGGTTGGTCACAGTCAAGTCATCACCAACTACCTGGATCCCTACACTGCCAGTGAACTTGGACCATGCAGCCCAATCATCCTGGTCAAATGGATCTTCAATGGAGACCACTGGGGGAAAAAAAAAAATTATAAATAATTTTTCTTCTAACCAAATTGATACATAAGGTGCAAGACAAATTACTTGTTAAACCAATTATAAATCCCAGTATTCCACTAGAAGTACCTGGGTAGTCCTTAACAAAGCTCTTGTACAGGTCAGCCAGCTTGTCTGGGGAGATGTATCGGCTTGGGTCATCTGGTGATTTGAAGTCCAAGTCGTACTTTCCATCACGGTAAAACTCAGAAGCTGCCACATCCATCCCAATCACAATCTTATCTGGGTATCCAGCCTTGTTAATAGCAGTCTTTAGAAGTTCCAGAGCTGTTTGAGAGAGGGAAGTAGTATCAGGTCAGACAGCAAATACCAAGCGCAAGGACAAGCCTAGGGAGCCAAGTTAACCATTTAATTATATGTCGGCATAAACAGCATTAGAGAACAATTTGTGCAGAGGCATTTGATTCACAGAAGTCAGTATTAAGAAGACTGCAACACTATGTGGTCACCGGGGCAGTGCTACGTGAAAAGCATGGATGTGCCACTAATGTCATACAACTCTGCAGCACCGGAGCTGCTCATTCACTTAACATTCCATGACCTCCGGCGGCCTGCACAGCAGAGTATCACTATATTTAGAGCTGCAATATTCCTACAGCAAGTCTACATGCTGTATACAGTTACAGTAACATAACGGCTGCAGATATGTTTACCAGTGAAATGTTCTAGACTAGCTTATTCCTTGGAAGAGATTAATTAACCTCCATTTCGGATGTCAATGTTTTAAAACCTCCACCTTCAGATGTCCAAACCTTTAAGCCTAATAGCCCCGTTGTTATCCCCTGAAGACGTTGTGTTGACAACGAAACATGTCGGGGGGGCTATACCTATAATTTTAACTGCTACGATCCACTGGCTTTCATCTCTAATACACTGCTATACTGTGCCACCTGCACTGTCAGGCAGTCTGCAGCTGCTGACTTAGCGTTCCTGTCCCTGATCGGAATTATCTACTGAATTCTGCCTCTTACGGCAGTAATCTCACAGAGCGCTTTGCCGTTGGTCTTTAGCTAATTTTAACTGTGTGTGCTCTTTGTCCCTCCTGGACTTTTTAGAAATACAATATTAAAAGTTAATTTCAATTTTGTTGGTAGCTGGGAAAATGGGTTTTCTTGTGCCTCAGGCACTTTAGTCTTTTCTATTGCAGTTTCTGACCTGCCAGCTACTGGGGTCTTTCATAATATACCAAACCTTTAAGCCATCACAAAACATCTCTACGTTTAAGGATATGTTCACACGACCCATTTTCAGCTGTAAACACCCTGAAAAATGGCAAAAGAAGCGGGGGCTGAACACCTCAAAACACCTGCCCATTGATTTAAATTGAAAAACGGTGTTCCATTCCCATGGCGCATTGTTTATGCAGCAGTTTTTAAAAACTGCCATGTAAAAAAAATGCATCGTAAAAAGGTGCATGTCACTACGAGCAGTTTCATTGACTCAATAGAAACCGCTCCAAAAGACAGCTATAAAAAAAGAAAACTCAGCAAAAAAAATGGTTGAAAATCAGAGGCCGTTTTCAAGGGAAACCAGCTCCGTATTTTCAGCTGTTTGTTAAACGTGTGAACATAGCTTAAGGCCTCCATGTGACATTGTATTCTCTCCTTGAATCAAAGGGAGAATATATCCAATTTGGTAGTAAAATATGTAATATGCTGCAATTTGAATGAGTCTGTATGAAATTGGAGGTAAGGTACGTGTATAGATTGTCATGGGTGCCTCATTGCAGATCTGTAATGAGGCAACATGGAAGATGTCTAAAACATTTGGAAGATTAGAACTTATTGAACCATCCTTTTATTTGAGGCTTGTTCAGTGTAGAAACCCATTAGCGAATACTTGCCTTCCTTATTCTCAAGGATGTTAGGAGCAAAGCCACCTTCATCGCCAACATTTGTGGCATCCTGGCCATATTTGCTCTTGATGACATTCTTTAGATTGTGATAAACCTCTGCACCAATGCGCATGGCCTCCTTGAAGGAAGAGGCGCCAACGGGCAAGATCATAAACTCTTGCATAGCCAACTTGTTGCCGGCATGAGATCCACCATTGATCACATTGAATGCCTGTGGAAAAGAAGAAGTGGTCAGTTCATAGTCTAAGCATGCCAACATCTGTATCTGGAGTACTTGCCATTAACAGCGAAGGAAACAACTACAAAACAGTTAGCTGCACAAGTAACTGAAGCTGGAGTGTGGTGCAACTTACAGGGACAGGAAGAATGACTTCTGCGTTCCCAGCCAGGTCAGCAATGTGACGGTACAGGGGCACTCCTTTTTCAGAAGCACCAGCCTTGCACACTGCCAGAGACACTCCCAGGATGGCATTGGCACCAAACTTTGCTACAAAGAAACAAGAGTTGATATACTTAAATGGGTTATCCAGGATTAGAAAAAACATGGCTGCTTTCTACCAAATAAAGCACCCCCACCTGTCCATGGGTTGGGTCTTATATTGCAGATCAAATCCATTTTAGCGAATGAAGTGGAGTTGCAAGAGCACAACGTGGACCCGTGGCACTATTTTTATTTTATTTTTTTAGACTAAAGCAGTGACCTAGAATCTGCAAGTTATACCACGTGTTTGATAGCATTTCCTATACAGTTCTCTAGACTAGGATTGTGTTTTGACCAGTTTGTATCTCATGTCTGGTAGACAACCATTTATTCACGTGACAGTCATGTTGGTCTGTGCATAGTACGCAGACCTTCGCATTACAAACGGTTTTGTTAATTTTACTAACACCCCCTGTAGGTGAATTAATATCCCATTGCCTACAAATCAGTATTTTTTTAGAAGCTTCCCAATATAACTGACTAACAGCTGAAAGTCAACACTGCAGAATGTAACCAAACATCCATATGGAAAAACTAAGATTCAGACCTCAGGGCTACGGCACGTTTGCCCCCTCCCAAATATAGCTGAAAACTATTTGTAGAGGTTTCAATGGCCTTTTGTTGAGAAACTACAACAGGATACTAAACACTTGCACTACCTCCATATAGTATTACTGTATCCATAATGTGTCAGTAGCAACCGTATCCATAGTGAAGCAGAGTAAATATTTTATGAATGGAGTCAATGAAGGCTGCACAAAATGTACAGAATATACACAGCAGAAAGAAAAGACTGCACGGCCCTCACCGCTTTCCAAAGGTGCTTTTAATTCAATGAACATAGAAAGGCCTTGAGAAAGCATCTGGAGGAAGTGAAACGGCTGTAGGCTAGTTGTCTTGTCCGTCTTATGTCCGCCTCTGTGCATGGAATTAAAACCACCTTTGGAAAGCAGCGAGTGCCGTGCAGTCTATTTTCTTTGTGCTGTGCATCTGCTCATGCCCTTCTTCCACGAGCACCATCGACTAAAGGTTATTGGACCACAAATCCCAGCAAGCACAATCCTGTGGTGCCACAAGTGAAGGTAGTGACTTACTCTTATTTTTTTGAATTGACATGTACAGCATATACTTACACTTGTTCTCAGTTCCATCCATGTCAAGCATCAGTTTGTCGATCTTTTCCTGCTCCACAACGCTTAAACTCTGTAAGAAAACAGGCAAGTTTAGTACACAAAGCTCACGAAGAAATGACCTGTCTGAATTACCAGACGTATTGGAGTTTACAGGTGATCATTATTTTCTCCACAGCAATCTAAAAGGATCATCTAGTTTGCACCCAAAACCAAACATGAAACAGACAGGGGCCACAAATACATATGATCAGGGCTCAGGCACACTGCCATGTTACAGCGCATATATATATAATTTTATTTTTTTTAGATAGCTCTATACAGTACTCTGAGGAACACAGGCTTCTGTACAAAACAAACTTCTGACTCCACGTGTATGGAGATTCTCCCCTAGAAGCAATGCTTGTAGGGTAGAATACCTTTGTACATATGAAGTCTGATAGAGCCGGTGTACTTCCATACATGCTCCGTGCCAGTGCACATGAGCCCTTCTCTTGCAGATGTCCATCTAGCTGCTTTTGTACAAGTATCTGCCTGCTCATCAGCCTTGAGATCATGTAACATGTGTCTCCACCAACACCTGCTGCTGCTGTATAGTTTATGTCTGCTCCCACATTGCCTACAGCAGTGTCAACTTATAGTATAGATGTTGTTTATTGCAGGTGCTCCCATACTGGTAGACAAGAGTCACCTATACATTTATATAGCTATAAGTGTGTAAAGAACAAAAAGTGTTAACTTTACTGCACACAATGACCTGTTTTGCCAGTGTCATAACTTGTCATAGTTGCCTATGTCCATATCTAGTCTATTTACAATCTGATCATCCATTGGGGTTATAATTCAATCTACATTGCAGGCAGTTTAGGAAGCAGTGGGGTGTGAAGGCCCTACAATACAGCATCCATCTGGCTGTCCACTCAAACATGAAGATGCGATTTGGGAAATGTTGCAGAAGAAGTGCTGAACGTTTCAATGCTTGATAAATCTGCTCTTTTAAGAGTCAGTGGAATTAATACCTCAACACAATTTCTTCTCCATCAAAGCACACTGCTCTGCCCATAGACTGGTTGCCCATTTAAAAAAATATCCAACTTCAGCAAGTGCCTAAAGTTGACCTGCCCCAACCCCCACTGAATCAGGAAAACACATTAGTTCTTCCCCCAACAGGAGGAACAGCTATGCCCCTCTCATACACCTGCTGGCAAGGGAAAGCTGTAACATGAGGTGGTGTGATCTCAAGTACCAAAAAAAGTAAATGCACCCAGCCTCAGTGTATAGTGAAAGTGCTCCATTTTGCAGAATTTAGGCTTCGTAAACTTAGGTTTGACTACTGAACGCAGACAAAATCAACAAGCACAATACTCTAAAAGAAACAGACCTCAAGTAAGACCAACTTTGGAAGGACATCAAAAGCAGAAGAATAAGAGCATAAGAGGTGAGCAGCCAGTTAGTCAAAAACAAGAACCCATACCTTTCCAACCAGTGCTGGAGCAATGGTATTATTGATGTGCTCAACGGCTTTAGAGACACCTGGAAGGGACAAGCACATTCAATCACTGCATGATCACACGGGCATGCACCAGAGACGTTCCTAGACGGACATCTCCTGTTGAAGGCCTCAGTGTTCTGGTCTGCCAGATTACATGAACTTCTAACACAAGCAGGAGTTGGCCATCTAGGAACACCATCTCAGTAGTTAGTCAAACCCCATGCATTGGGAGGAGTGCAAGGCACGGGCTCCCATTACCTGGGTGCATAAAGCAGGTCCCAGAAACTCGTTTACATATTTCACAGCTCTGCTCACACCTGAGAGCAAGGGATAAAGACAGGTGAAGAAATGTACATCCAGATTAACAATATCCATTTAGGCCTTATTCACACATTGCAGATTTGCTACAGGTTTTGCATGCATTTTTTTTAAAGCTTAAAAACAGAATTGGATCTAGGAGAAGAGGCTCTTTAAGGCCCTCCTTTATACATTTCTTCTATTTCTGGTTTTGCCTTAAAAAAAAAAAAATACATGCAAAATCTGCACTGTGTGAACTAGGCCTTGTAGTCGACCAAGGTCTTACTAGAAAGCAAATACTGCTGTGCAAATAAGTAGCATGCTACTTATGCCTGCACAGAAAAACTGGTGGTTTAGCCCCATTGAATGGAACAGATCTGCGGCACATCCACAGCTGTGGTCAGCCCTGGATTTCTGCCATGGATCCTGTATTAAACGTGTCGGTTTGGTCTATGGCAAACCTGGCACATGTGACTAGCTAAAGATTTAAAGAATTAATGACCTTAACATTCCTCAGTCATTCATAACAGCTAATCAGGCAGGTTCCTAGTCTGAGAGATATTATTTTTGTTTTGCTTTAACATTACAACTTGCCATTGGAATTTTTGAAAAAAAAATGTAAAGGATCTGCCAGACACAGCTTCTGTGTCGACGCCCGTGGTTAGTCAGTCTGCACCTGCTCCCAAGTCTGGTCGATTGACCCCTCCTTCTACCAATCAGGCTGGGAGGCTGAGTGGGAGAGCCTATCACAGCCTGGCCAGACGGAGCTAGCTCCCACCCCCTGTCTATTTATACCTTCACTTCCTGCTCCTCCAGTGCCTGTGATTGTCCGTTTCCTGGCTCTGCTGCTGCTGCTTGTACTTTTGTCCTCTGCTCCATATAGACCCTTGGCTTACTGACTACTCTCCTGCTCTGCGTTTGGTACCTCGTACACTCCTGGTTTGACTCTGCTCGTTCACTACTCTTGTTGCTCACGGTGTTGCCGTGGGCAACTGCCCCGTTCTCCTAGCTTCTGTGTACCCTTGTCTGTCGTGCACGTAGTGAGCGTAGGGACCGTCGCCCAGTTGTACGCCGTCGCCTAGGACGGGCCGTTGCAAGTAGGCAGGGACTGAGTGGCGGGTAGATTAGGGCTCGTCTGTCTCCCTACCCCGCCATTACAAAAAAATATATATAAAAATGTGTACACTGCTTTACTAACTTGCATCCCTGTTGTAAAGTATTAGAACACTTGTCAGATCAGGTAGAATCTGTTAATATTTTTTCTAAGAGCTCTGCATTAGGTAATTTATTTCTGCTAGATCTTTATATTAAGTTGAAAATGTTCATATATTTCCAGGAGGAACAAAAATGGCACAATGCAGAGTTCCAAGAAGAGAGATCAGAGAAGGAGTCCAAGGGGAATGCAAGCATTGACATGGATATAGAGACCACTATCCCACTTTGCTCCAGACCAATGATAGATTTGGGGTAATTGTTCTTGCTCTCAACACATGTTCAATGTCAACCTAGAGAGGAGGGACTTGAAACCAAGCAAAAGTAGAAACTTACCCTTTCCCAAGTAACGGGTTTTATCATTGTCACGGAGCTCAAGTGCCTCATAGATACCGGTGGAGGCGCCACTTGGTACTGCAGCACGGAAAAGACCTGCCAAGCAAAAAGTTGCGACAGATTAAGTTTTGGCCAAAGTCTACATGTGATCTTTAGATTGGCAGGCATGCAACAAGATAGGCTCACATTGAAGAGTCATACTTAGGATCAGAATTGCAATCTTTTTTTGTCTTGCTAATCATTTGACAGCTGCAGATTAAACATGTGGCATATCTGCCAGCATAGTCTAAAAAGCAGTGGTAAAAATGACAATGACAAAGAAATAGGAACTAACAAGTTTATTTTAACCTGACGACATCAGGGGGAGAGACATTTAATACGGTGCATATGTTAAACACTTTCAAGGAATTTCTTGGTTGCTTTGCCACCCCACGTCCAGCTGTCCTGGCAGGATTACAGCTTCCAAGCCAATCAACAAATGAAGCACTGATAAATTAAGTCAAATGAATGCAGGGACAGGAAGACCTAATCAGTGATAGACGGACCATCATTTAACATCCAAGTAAATCTTTGTTTGGACTTGCGGATCATATACCTGTGCATTTTACAATGGCAGTCTATATTTTAACCACCATATCAGGCTTCAGATAGGTTGCCCGAATTGTCACATGGGCAGCCCATGTGGCCGGGCAGAGAGTTGGGGCTCCATCTTTGTCACTCAGGTTGCCTCTTAAGGACTTGCATTGTTAGCAAACAAGAGGAATTGGCCAGATGGTCATAGAAAGCATGTGGAGGTGGCACACACAATGCACTACTGTCCTGGGTGGCAAAGCCCACTTCATAGTGAGGAGGCTATTTTGATCCTTGCTATGGAGCCCCATCTCTGCTAGGTCCAGTAATGCACATGGGGTTGGCACCAACTGATTTCCACTTCTCTCCAGTTCAAGTTTCTGTGAAATATTTAAAGGTTATATAAAATCGTACCACCAAAAGAAGAACTTGTGGCTTAGGAGAGGCTGTAGAAGCGCCAGTAACCCACCTTTTGCTGTATACAGGTCTACCTCCACAGTGGGGTTACCACGGGAGTCAAAGATCTCTCTAGCATGAATCTTGAGAATGGACATGGTGCTGTTGGTTAGAAAAGCAAAGTATTAGAGATTAAGATTACATATAGTGCAAAGCCATAGAAACTTTAACACTAGGCAAAAAAAATAAGTTATATGCCAAGATGTGCTGCAATATATCTGTCCTTGCCCCAGTAAAATGTAGGAAGGTGGGTTGATTGCATCCCGTATGGCTATATGGAAAGCCCATCTGTCAGATGAAATGCCACTTGTAATTGAAGTCCCTCATCATTTCACCAGCAGATATGGAAGCAATCTTACCAAATGCGGTCACTTATAGGCAGCTTAGAAGAGGCATGGTAATTGTGTTACAGATTCTAATGTGCATCTCCCCAACAGGACAGGCCAGCATTTTTTTTTATATACAGTTGCATGCATTCTATAGTTTACAGGGGGTTTAGAACAAACATGGCCACTATCTTCCAAAGACAGCACCACATCTGTCCACAGGTCTTGAGCGGTATCACAGCTCAGCCACATTAACTTCAATAGAGCAGGGCTATAATACCAGAGAACCCAAGATTGCTGTACATTATATAGGGAGATATATAGATATACATGTACTGAATAAGGTTTGATCCTGCATTACCGGGGGGGGGGGGGGGGGGGGGTAGTTGATAAATCAAGAGCACTGAAGTCCTGCATTTGTCTGTATTATACACCAGGGCTCCAAAAAACAAAAACACATACATTTTGCAAGCTTGTCTTACAATACATTTAGACTTTTATTAAAAGAAAGAATGTAAGATACAGGTTCTCAATTCTAGTATTTCACCATTAGCCATGGATCAAATGACGTACACCAGAGCAGAGGGGGTTAATACTTCCTTTTGAGGGCTGGCTTTGAGAGCGGATGTGAGGTTTTCCCAAGGTCATGAAGCCCCAATAGCAGTTTAGGCTCCCTGGTCCGATAATGGGGTTGTACATAAAGGGAGCTGTTGAGTCATCATACGCTCAGATAGGTCATCCCGATGTAGCAGTGCTCAGCTATGTGTATGTTATATGATATGCCCTTGATACGCCTTCCTGGTCTGTGCTGCGCCTCCTCCAGAACGGCAGAAATGCTGCAATTCAGGTTAACCCTTTCGCAACAAGCTGGTACTAGTTCTCATCACAAAATAAATGTTTTTTGGAGGTGTCAAAGCAGGTTTGAGGTTTAGCAGCTTGTTCATGGGTGCTGCGGAGGCCGATCAATGAAAAACCGGCCAGAAAAGGAGGCTGCACACAACAGGCTCCTCCATTCACTACCACATTACGCATCACGTAGCATCAGGGCATGCTCAGAAACCTGCCTAGGTCATACCATTTTCAAGGTCATTTTACATCCTATAGAGCTAAATGTCATTACCATATAATCCAAGCTTCATTTGTTAAGTGTCAGAAACAGTGGGACATCCGATAGAAAAGTCAGCCTTCTATCCGCATTAAAAGCACGTATAGCTATTTTGGTGTTTGGGGGGGGGGGGGGGGGGCTGAGGCAGCTGTCAGTTTTCTGCAATCATTTTTATGAAGGCCGATGACCACTTTTAAGACAGACTGCAGTCTGATAAAATAGGATCATGGAATCCCAGTTGCATAAGGTACGATTTATGAACATAAAAATGATATTGTTCAGAAGCATGCTCCATCTTCACAAGCAGGCATGCACCGTGTGGGGAGGGAGAAAGCCCACCATGTGCGGAATTTGTTTTAGACATATCTAGGAGCAGATGCACCAGGCCGGCCTTTGGATGTATTCACACGTGCAGGTATTTTATTCCGATTTTGAGGTCAAAACTAAGTGTGGATCATAAAGTGAGGGCGTATAAGGCCTCATGCACACAGATCCACAATTCGTCCACAAACACGCAGATGAATTGCAGACCCATTCATTTCTATGGGCCCACGCACACAACTGGTTTACACAAACCGCAATCGCGGACTGCAAAAACTCAGGACAAGTCATTTTACAGTCTGCAAGTGCGGTCTGGCCCCATTGAAATAAATGAACATCTTGTGTGCTATGGCCGTGTGCATGAGGCCTTAGGCTAGGGCTACACTGCTACTTTGGCCCACACATGGGTCACAACCAAAGACCGATGTGTCGCCCTGTCCACATCACAGGTAATGAAGACCAATTGGGCCACGTTGCAACCCGCTGATTGCCACACCCGACTATGGCAATAAAATCAGAACTATTGGGTCACAGCAACCCACAGATTGCAGCGTGGCCACATTGACTTTCATTACCTGTAATGCAACACAGCGATCTTTGGCCACACAACCAAGTCGCCATGTAGCCCAAGCCTTAAGGACAGATACCATCTCCCTTATTTTAATCCACTACTGGTCTTCACTTGAGAAAAAAAAAAAACCCTGATCAAGCCAAAATAAAAATCTATAGGGAACATATCGTAGACCGGAATTACAGCTAAACTTAACGTCATAGGAAGCAAATTGACGTTTGAATGTGCGATAAGAAAATTTGTATGTGAACCCCTAACGTAGACAAGGACTGAGGTTCATTTCTATCCGCGTGCAGCACTGGAATATATTGGCGCTACATAAACAAGACAATCTCACTAAAGAACCAGCTTTGGAAGCCAGGAGTAGAGCGATTCTGCGAGGTCCGCTGAATTTATAGGTCCTATGACCGCAATGAACACAACAGACCAGATAGCAGCTTCCTACAGTCTCATTGTTTTTCTCTGACAGGACAAAGGTTCAAGTTAAAGGGCGCAGTTCTAGCAAAACATTCACCGCTTAGCAGTCAGATCACCAATGACCCACTTGTAAAGAAGCAGGACTCCATTGGACATCTAGAGCCGGCAGCCACATTCATACTAATCCAGGGAGAGCTAGCCAGTCTGCATTTAACCCCATCATGACTGCAAGTCATATTTGCCTATAGGACTAAAACTATCTCATGCAAGCATGAAGATGTCATCATTTCCGTAGAGACGGGCAGGATTATTAGTCATTACTGTACTTCTTTTCTTGCAGGGGTAGGACCTGACATCAGAGCTGCGGAGAAGTAGGGATTCAATGAGCAGAAGTGCTCATGTATAAAAAGATGGCTGCTTTGTAGACGTGCAGTTACTCATGAGCAGAACACGTCAAGGCCTGGCAGTAAGAAAAAGGACTACCCCCACCCCCGGATACACTGTACCGAATTACATCACGGGGCATTATAGTAGCTCAACGGAAAAGAGCATTTTAGCAACCAGATTCGAAAAGCACTAAAAATTTCCTATCTAAGATTTATCCTACTGGATGAAGCAGTAAAGGTCAATGAAATATTGCATTAACTCTTATGTAAGGGCATTGGACGTGGCCTTATATAACACTACGGGATGCCTGCAGTAAATTAGTGCTTTGCAAAAGGCATCTTTACAGGATAAAGTCTGATCTGCTTCCATTCAGGCAGCATGTGCGCAGGTGAGCGTGCAAATAAATGTGACAGCCATTAATATCTAACGGCAAACCTACCACACCCATCAGTGCCACAGAAGCCAAGCAACAAGTCACACTGAGGAAAGATCAGATTGATCGGTCCATGTTAACCCCTTTAATGCTGACGAAGTGCTAATTATCCCTTAGGGTACAAGCAACAGGGGGGGGGAGAGAACATTGCGCAGTGAGACACCATCCATTTTAAGGGGATGACTCAGTTCCTTTGCCACCTCTGAATACACTAGCCACCTCTGCAAGGAAGGAGGAAACCTAAGAACCGCTTTAGATTGTAAGAATGCGATCAGGGCAGGGCGAGTCGTTTTTCTGTAGATTGAACGAGAACACAGGAACGGTCAGGGCCAAGCAATTAATGGTGTAACAGGCCTCCACCTTGCAACTCAAGTGAATGGGTATATTGGCAACAACAAGGGTTAATGCTGAACACTTAGAATCCCACCCTATGCATGCAGGCTTCTATTTCTAGCCAGTAGCAGCTGAGACCACCATCTGTCATGGGAATACCATACAGGAGCCACAAGTCCTACATTCCTGGAATATATACACTGTAGTGGCACCTACACCGGGTATACATGAAGAATACACTTGGTCCAGACTACTAGGGCACAGGTGGTAATTTTGCATCAATATGGTAGTGCAGGTTAGTTGCTATGGGCACCGATCTCTACAGATGTAAATCACCATTGCATTGAAGATGCAGATCAGGGCAACATCTACTGCATGGCATCACTGCCCAGCACTGAGGGTAACAGAACGGGCATACAAGAATCAATACAGATCATTTGCAATAGTTATTAAGTTGCACAACCTGAACCAGGTCATGTGACACTCCGCAATAGCGACCATACAGAATAAGTAGCCACGTACTAAATTTAATTACACTTGACCAAATAAGGATTGCACAAATTAGACCCCATAATTTAAGGTGGAATATCAAGACATATCTTAACTTCTAAAGCGGCGAAGGCTCTTTGCAGCACCTGCACTCACCTCTGCTGCTTGGTCTCTGCTTTTCGGCTAAGAGAAAGGAGAAGAAACTACAGCAGCGCTCGGCCTTTATAGTCCAGAGCGTCGCGCAGGGACCCGCCCCCTTATCGACCGTCACAAGCCCCCCCCCCCCCCCTGGAGTTTCCCCAGCTGAACGTGATTGGCTAGAAGGCGCTCACGCGACCTTGCCGAGGCAGTTAGGAAGTGGAGACAAGATGGAGTTGTCACTCACAGGTAGACGACGCTGTACGTGCGAGGAGCACTCGTGGTGTGGGGGCTAGTGACGTACGTACTATCTGGATGTCTAATGTGCGAATCTTCTCCACGGGCAGTGTATATCGTAAAAACAAAGCATATATAAAATGGAAAGCAATACACATAATTTGCATATCTTACGTTATTATTTTGCTTGGGTGTTGGGTTGGGTGCTTAGGCCTATTTTTCAATATTCTGTATACATAAAGAGTTGCCCATGCAGTGTCACACAGCACCCATACCTCTACCTAGACACTTTTCTAGGAAGGTGCAAAAAGTATCTAAAACGCATAATAAATTTGGCGTGAGCCATGTACAACGCTTTTGTAGCGCAATTTGTGCCAGAATTGTGGCACATTTTGCTTAGTCAATCTCCCCATAGTGTCAAATGGCGGCTAAAACCTTTAAAGAGGTTTTCCGGCAAGTGATTTTTTTTTTTTAGGGGCTGCAAATGAAATAAATAAAACAAAAAAGCAATACTTACCTACTTACCTTTCCTTGTACCCGGCGATCCAGTACCCACTCCCGGTTATTGTTTACATGCACGTAGCATATAGCCGCTGCAGCCAATCAGAGGGGCTCTCTGGTGACGAATCATATTTCTGTCATAATGCCAGAAATACTACATATGGCCGCTCCATGTAAACAACCACCGGGACTGCAGCCGGAGCGTCAGCGCGGCATCGCCGGGGACAAGGATAGGTAAGTATTGCTTTATTGTTTTCTTTATTTCATTTGCAGACCCTAAGAAAAAAATGTACGCTTCCCGGATAACCCTTTTAATACAATGCGCCAATAAAGCAAACAGGGCAAACGCTCGTTCATCGATTAATCGCATCTTTTATGCAGCCAATAAAATGTTTGCTTGTTGGCAGTACATCTCCCCGTCTAAAGAAGGTAATGTGCTGCCAACAAGATGCAAATGTATGGGGACAAAACGATCGTATTAACAGTCGTTTGTCCTCACACTTGCGATCATAGCCCCGTTTGAATGGAGCAAATGAGTGCCGATTCGCACACGTTTAACGGGCAGGATATCTGCCCGTAAAAGACTGCAAGTTAAAATTTGTGTTTAAAGGTTGGTGAATTTAAAAACTTCAGGACAACTTGAAGAGGCTCTGTCACCACATTATAAGTGCCCCATCTTGCACATGATGTGATCGGCGCTGTAATGTAGATTACAGCAGTGTTTATTTATTTAGAAAAACAATCATTTTTGACGGAGTTATGACCTATTTTAGATTTATGCTAATGAGTTTCTCAATGGACAACTGGGCGTGTTTTACTATATGACCAACTGGGCGTTGTACAGAGGAGTGTATAACGCTGACCAATCAGTGACCAATCAGCGTCATACACTTCTCTCCATTCATTTTCACAGCACATACACACACACTAACATTACTGCAGTGTCCTGACAATGAATATACATTACCTCCAGCCAGGACGTGATGTCTATTCAGAATCCTGACCACTTAGTTTGTGTGTGATTACAGCACAGCAAGCGTAATCTCGTTTTAAATGCCAGTTTACAGAGAAAAAACGCTTGCTTTGCTGTAAATCTCACACAAACGTTACCGAAGTGTCAGGATTGTGAATAGACATCCCGTCCTGGCTGGTCGTGATGTATATTCACTGTCAGGACACTTGAGTAACGTTAATGTGTGTGTATGTGGCTGCACATAGTGATCTACTAAGATTACTATGTGCTGGGTAAATGAATGGGGAGAAGTGTATGACGCTGATTGGTCACTGATTGGTCAGCGTCATACACTCCTCTGTACAACGCCCACTTGGTCTAAAAGTAAAACACGCCCAGTTGTCCATTAAGAAACTCATTAGCATAAAGCTAAAATAGGCCATAACTCCGTCAAAAATGATCAATCTACATTACAGCGCTGATCACATCATGTACAATATAGGGCACTTATAATGTGGTGACAGAGCCTCTTTAAAAAAGCCAAGGACAAGCCGAAGAACCTTGACAAATATCAGTCATGAACAAGTTTTAAGACAGCAAATATAAATTTAGGCAGCAATGATTCGATATCCATTGGGTTATTATGGATACCATGTCTGTAAACTGGCGTTCTGATGTCTACAACACTGTGGGCACTATAACCATCAGACACATCCTGACATCCTCCAGTTCAGCCATAGGCCTCATGTACACTGCGCCGAGGCCATACAGCTCCCTTGTATAGAGCCACACGGCCACTGTGTGCTATCCTATATGCTCCGTCAGGAGCATGCCACAATATCTTTCTGTCTGATTTATACATAATCTGATAAAAAAAAAAACTCCATATGCCACCGTAGGAAATTGGAGGCATACAGGGGTATAGTAGAGGCGCCATCTACTAGAATGTAAGACCTATTCTGACTCTGAACAAAATAGAGCCATAATATGTATATAAGTCCTAAATCTGCTTCTTCCCTAAGGCCATGTTCACACAGCATATTTTTTAAGTGGAAAAATCCGATGTGCCTTTGGCTGCGAATCCACGACAGAAATCTGAGCGTGATCTTCGGATTTCTGCTGCAGATTTGAAGTTTTACCTGCTGAGAATCTCCACACAGATTAGCTCCATTCAGGCATGTCACTTTTTTTTTCCGCGACACGGTTTTCAATTCCGTGCATGGTAAATAATGAATAACAGGGCGGTTTTCCATTAAAATCAATAAAACGCTGTTTGTAGACGGTTTTCACATGTATCTCGGCGCATAAAACGTGTTTTTCGCACAGAAATAAGCATGAAAATCAGCCGCGTAAACATGGCCTAAACATATAGTTGGTTAAATTAAAAATTAAATTGCTGCGGATTTTGCGAGATTTGTGGACAATCTAATATGAATGAGGACAGCCTAGCGATCATCGGGACTCCCAGCGGTTGGACGACACCTGCCCATACACATGAGATAAAAGGCAGTTGAAGTGGCTGGTTTTGGCCATTTCAGTCGACCGTGGTTTGAAAAATGAACGTAATTGATCGTTTAAAAAATTGAGTCCATGGTCAGCCGAAACTACATGTGTGTGGCATGATCGGCTGAATTCACAAGCCCCAGGGAGTCCGTTTAAAAAAAAAAAAAAAAAAAAGTCTAGTTTAGTCTTTTCTCTTGCTATCGTCCATACAAACAACTGCATTGCGGCCGACAATTATCTTTTGCGTATGATGGCTACAGGTTCCAGACTCCAACGGCACTCGACAGACTCTATTGACTTTAATGGGGTCCGTTTGGATTCCTTCTTGGTGTCCGCCGTTTTTACAGGCATAAAAGCTCCGTGTACTGTCCTCAGCTACGGTATTAATTCCGTCAAAATGACAGAACCCTTGCACAACTGACACAAACGGAAACCATTTGCATCGGATCCGTCACCATTGAAATCAACGGTGATGCAAACGGAAACCTATGGTCTCCGTTCGTCTCAGTCAGGGTTCTGTTCTGACGGAATGTCAGAACGGAACCCTGATGCAAGATGTGAACGAAGCTAAACTTGTAAGTTATTTTACTAACTATTTCCTGAGGCCTCATGCACACGAACAAAAAAACTCCCGTTATTACGGGTCGTAATTACGACCCGTAATAACGAGCTCATAGACTTCTATTGGCAACGGGTACCTTCCCGTTTTCTTATGGGAAGGTGCCCGTGCCGTTGAAAAAGATAGAACATGTTCTATTTTTTTCTTTTACGGGCCGTGCTACTATACTTTATAATGGGAGCACGGCCCGGAAAAACGGCCGGCTGCCCGTGCCCGGCCATGCCCGTAATTACGAGTCGTGATTACAGGCACGGTCGTGTGCATGGGGCCTAAATGTCTGGTTTTGAAAGCTTTGGAACACTTTACCCCGGTTGTATAATGACATTCGGGTGGTTTAGCGGCTCCAAACCGAGTGACCGGTTCCCTTTAAGTCAGCGAAAAGCCAACAAACCATGGATTAGTGAGTTACCTTTATTCTAAACTGATGGATGGAAGTTGCTGAAGCAGCGATTTAGTAGTGGAGCTGCTGTATAAATGGTGTGTCCCATTGACAACACTTTGAAACTGATGTGAAGAGACACTGGTTGCAAATTATAGACAGTTGGCTGGAGTGCATATCCTCTCTAAAATACACTCCTATTTAGAGCACATTCCTCATGTGTTGAACTCTCTTTCTTTGTAGCCACAGCTGACAGGTTTTGTAAAGCTCAGAGAAATGAACCTTTTTGGAAAAAGAAAGAGGGGGATGTTTATAATATTCCAATGATTGTACTTTTTAATTGCAGAAGTCTTTTTTGCAGTGCAATTAGAAAATTGAGGTGAATGCATCAAAGTCTCCCAATTTTGAAATTGCATCCAAAAATAAGGCATTTGAGTAATGAGTTCATTGAGAGTGTACTGTATGTCTGTTACAGAGGTACACAAACTTCTTAATAATTATAGTTTATAAATATAATTTACATATTCTGAGTATGTTCTTGCACTAGTCCCTGTCCTCACTTTTCATACAAATGCTAGAGACCGTTTTTGTAGGGGAATATGTAAGAAAAGTAGAGCACACAGACTAAACCCAGGCAAGCTCAAAGAGAACATAGAAATCTGTTGCCTTGGTCGGATTTAACCTCTACTTTTGTGCATACCAGTTTTCCCTTTAGATTCTAAATTGTATGTTTACATGGAGACACTAAGGGTCCATTCATTTAAGTAACGAGCACCGATCGAAGATTTAAGCTTGTCGTTCGGCACTTGTTTGCTTTATTGCAATTGATCGCAGGTATAGGGTGGAATGATCGTTAATACGATCGTTCGCCCTGATACATTTTGCATAATTTCAGCAGCACGTCCCCCGTTTACACAGCCAGATGTGCTGCCAACAAGCGATCAGCTGAGGAACGAGCGGGAGGTATCGGGCCCGGGCCTATCTTCTTACGCCCTTTTATGTGTGCCGTATTATGGTTCTGTATATCTATAAAATACATATAATCTATCACCATTTGGTCCTGAGTTAATAACCTATAAAATGTCGGCTGGTCCTTTTATGTGCTATAAGAAAAGTTAATACTTTTGTTACCATACAAAGTATTGGGCAGAGCTGTAGCTAGGCTTTTCTTCACCCAGGGCACAGGCCCTGTTTGCTACTTCTAGCCCTGTGTCTAAATATTCTGTCCAAGGTAAAGTGGTTTGTTGTCAACCCCCTTGGCACCCAGCACATGGGGCACATGCCCCTTGCGAATATTGCCCTTTAATCGGTGGGTATTTTTCTGTCAACATAACCCGTAAGAGGGCTTGTTTATTCCAGGGGGAGTTGTATTTTTTTATTGGCACAATTTTGGGGTACATATAATCTATTGAAATGGAAAAAAACAGTGATTCCGCTATTGTTTTTTGGGTTTCGGCTTTAGGCTGGGTTCACACGACCTATTTTCAGACGTAAACGAGGCGTATTATGCCTCGTTTTACGTCTGAAAATAGGGCTACAATACGTCGGCAAACATCTGCCCATTCATTTGAATGGGTTTGCCGACGTACTGTGCAGACGACCTGTTATTTACGCGTCGTCGTTTGACAGCTGTCAAACGACGACGCGTAAAAATACAGCCTCGTCAAAAGAAGTGCAGGACACTTCTTTGGACGTTTTTGGAGCTGTTTTCTCATAGACTCCAATGAAAACAGCTCCAAAAACGGACGTGAAAAACGCAGCGAAAAATGCGAGTTGGTCAAAAAACGTCTGAAATGCAGGGTCTGTTTTCCCTTGAAAACAGCTCTGGATTTTCAGACGTTTTTGGTCACTACGTGTGCACATACCCTTACAGCGTTCACTATGTGGTATAAATTACATGATAGCTTTATTCTAAGGGTCGTTATGTTTATGACGATATCAAATATGTATCTTTTTTTTATCTTTTACTACTTTTGCACAATAAAAACACTTAAAGAAAATGATTTGGTTTTGTGTCGCCAGTTTCCAAGAGCCATAACTTTTTTATTTTTCGTCAACAGAGCTGTACGGGGCTTATTTTTTGCAGGCCAAGTTCTAATTTTCATTGGTACTATTTTGTGGTTGATTTGACGTTTTGATCATATTTTATTCAGTTTATTGGGAGGTGGAGTAAACAAAAAACAGTAATTTTGGCTTCATGGAATTCAGTGTGGGATAAATAAGGGGATCATTTTATAGTTCAGGTCGCTACGGATTTGCTGATACCAATTATGTGTAGGTTTTTTTTTCATTATATTTTTATTGCACGTTTATTTACAACATTTATTAGTCCCACAAGGGGACTTGAACATGCGAGCATTTAATCGCTTACACTGTACTACTTATGTAGTGCAGTGTCTTATGTCTGTCAGTGTAAAACTAAAAGCTATCCTATTAAGCCCTGCCTTAAAGGAACAGTGTTACCACAATTTTTTTTTTTATATGTTAAAGATGTTAGTGCATTATTAAAAACGTTTGGATTAATTTGTGTGTTTGTGTGTTACTTTTTCTTATTTTTACACTTTTTCTTCCCTATGGGGGCTGCCATTTTTTTTCCATTTCTGTATGTGTCGATTAACGAAACATACAGACATGGAATACGGCAGCTCCAGTCCCATAGGGACTGCGAACGGGGCCCGTTCCATCCACTTCAATGTACGCCGTCTGTGTGGGAACGGCGCATGCGCCGCTCCCACACAGTCCAATTTGAAATGCGCGCCGTCCGGCGCCATTTTCTTGTGGACCGGAAGTCGCGGCCGGACAGTAAGATTACTACTTCCGGTCGCGGCTTCCGGACTTGTGCACTTGGACCAGCGGCAGCAGACGGAGCGGAGGGGCCGGAGGGAGCCGCGGCGGCAGGAACAGGTAAGAGATTTCTATGTATGTTCGTGTTTGTGTGTGTTTACTACTGTATGTAAACCTACTACACTGTGTGTTAGCTCAAAAAATGGCGACACACAGTGTAGGAGGTTAGACTGTTCAATCCCCTCGTTTATCCCGGCACTAGCCAGGATAAAGGAGGGGGGGATGCTGAGAGCTCACTAGAGCGAGGGCTTTTTACCCAATTTTGCAGCATAAAGCAATGTGGTTGCTTTACCACATGCAACTCTTCTTAAAATCAAATATATATATATATATATATATATATATATATATATATATATATAAAAAACAGGAGCGTCTGGCTCCCGACAATTAGATTCAAACGAACAGCAATGAAACTAGAAGCATTTTTTACAAGTAACACAATTATCTTAGTTAGAATAAAGGATAGCATCAAAACTATCAAAAAGAATAAACACAATTATCAAAGAAACTAAGAGTACTAACACTGTCTGTCAGCGGCGAGAATATGCGGACAATGATGATTTTTTTGAAATATGCGGTCACCTGCATATAAACATATATATATATATATATATATATATATACAAGAAATTTATCTTCTTCTATACTAAAGCTAAGAATATCTACCATTTGGCAGAAAATAGTTGGTTAAAAGGTAGAAAAGAGGAGAAATAGCAATTAAGAGAAAATCAGTCTGAGGAAAAAACATACACACACCTGTGCTGAAACGCCCATGATGAACCTTCACCTTGCCAGTTTAACCTGGAAGTGAAGCATATGATACAAGTATATAAGATGATGTATTGTAACCAAATTTATATGCCTGATGAAGACCACAGTGCGTGGTTGAAACGCGTTGCAGCAATCTAATTTTATATTGTTCTTTTTTTAATAATAAAATCGTTGAAAATACACCCTGACGATTTTGTGAAGATACCAGTACAATCCACACCTGAGCGCCCGTTCAGAGGAGCAGCTTTTTCTTCCTAATCTGCATTACTTCAAAACCGCAAGGAGAGGAGTTCCTGATACGAATTCACCCCATGCGGTTATGGCTCCAGAGGCAAGCACAGTGTGAACAAGCGTGTACAAGCTACAAAGTTAAGTTGTGCTGGCGACATTGCACAACTCACCAAGGTGAGCTCCATTCATTAAACTCAT